>NW_015387108.1:183391-320694 GCF_001527695.2 Protobothrops mucrosquamatus
TTGTAAACAACTGAAAGTATTTTTAAATCCAACTTAATGCATTGGCGTTCTGAATAAATGCCTGCAAGGAACCTGTTTTCAAAAGTGGTTTTGTTTTTTTTTACCAAGCATTCAACATAGCAACATATGCTACTGAAAACATAGCCATTTGGCAGCATGAACTCAGAACGCAGGTTGCCCGTCTTGCTCTAAAAAAATAGCAATATAAAATTCCCTCTTAAAAAGTACCATCATGAAATGTACAGGATCTGTGAGCAGAGTAGAACCTGCACTTACTGGAGCTGCGGTACAATCCCGGAGCTTTCGGAAGCAGGGGTGGCAGGCGTTATAGGAGTCATGGGAGTCATTGGAGAGGGGTAGAGAGGCGTGGTTCCTGGTAAAGGAGCAGTCGTGAGAGTCTGTGAGTGGAAGAGCTGAGGGGTTTGACCAGATGGTGCTTGTGTCGGTTGTGAAGTGGACTGCTGTGCTGCTGCTTGCTGCTGCTGCTGCTGCCTCTGTTGTTCTTCCAGGATAGATAAACTGTTGGTACTCTGAGCAGGTTGGGGTGTGAGCCCAGTGCCGTAGGGCATCATAGGACTAAAAATAGGGATGCCTGGAGTCATTGCACTCTACAAAATAAATACAATTTTAAAAAAATCAAAAGTCTACAACATACATGAACTATCATGAACAAGATTAGGAATCTGCAGAGTTATTTAAGGAATGGCTGTTGTATTCTGGATATCTTGCAATAGCAATAGCACTTATATATCACTTCATAGCGCTTTACAGCCCTCTTTAAGCAGGGCTTACAGAACCACCATATTGCCCCCAACAATCTGGGCCCTCATTTTACCTCATGCTCCCTCCCCTGGGATCCCGACAATTGCTCCCCTGCCCAATCCTGCTGTGTCAGGTCACTTACCTTGTGAAGATCTGTCTCCTCTCCAGCCTCTCTGTTTCTTTCCCTGCTCCTGGCAAGAGCAGAGGGAGGCCTTCAAGGCCCAGAACGGACCTCCGGAGGCCCGTGGAAGCATCCTCCAGGCTCCTTTCTGGGCGACAGCAGCCCGGAAAAGGCGTCTGAGGCTCAGATTGGGCCTCCAGAGGTCCAAAGAAGTGTCCCCCAGCCTCTTTTCCAGTCATCAGCAGCCTAAAAAAGGCCTCTGATGCTCGGATCAGGCCTCCAGAGGTCTGTGGAAGTGTCCCCTGGCCTCTTTTCTGGGCAGCAGTGGCCCGGAAAAGACCTCTAACACCTGGATCAGGCCTCCAGAGGCATGCGGAAGCCTCCCCCGGCTTCCGCTCTGTTGTTATCTGTTGCAGAGGCCTAAAGTACCGTGAGATCAGTAGCATGAGATCTCACGCCACTGATCTCACGTGTTCTTGCATTACATTAGGCCTCCATTCTCTGCGAATGCACCGAAAGCCTGGAGCAGCCAAGAAAGCGAAGGATCTCGATCTTCGCAAGTTGAGTATCCAAGGCTTAGTGCCTAGGTAGTCTCGGGGTGGAGTGGGGCGAGAGAATAACCAGAGTGAATGTTGCAGTGCCTCTGCGGTCATTTATAAGGGTGAACAACTGCCGTGGTGTGACAACATTCAAAATCATGTCCCCCCTCGTCCTTCTCTTCGTTAAACTAGACATACCCAATTCCAGCAACCGTTCCTTATATGTTTTAGCCTCCAGTCCCCTAATCATCTTTGTTGCTCTTCTCTGTACTCTTTCTGGAGTCTCAGCATCTTTTTTACATCGTGGTGACCAAAACTGGATGCAGTATTCCAAGTGTGGCCTTACCAAGGCATTGTAAAGGGGTATTAATACTTCACGTGATCTTGAATCTATCCCTGTTAATGCAGCCTAGCACTGTGTTGGCCTTTTTGGCAGCTGCAGCACACTGCTGGCTCATATTTAAGTGATTGTCCACTAGGACTCTGAGGTCCCTCTCACAGTTACTATACTATATTTTAATAGACAGTGATAAGCTGTTAATGCTGAATAATACTTGCTGGTGATGAAGGGGGAAGTTTCCTTTTCTTACCGTTTAGTTTCTTGGGGGGGGTCTTTCACTTTTTTTCTTTTTTAATATATGTTTGTATTATATTTTTATATCAATTTTATTTGATCAAAATAATATTTAATAAAACCATTAGAAAAAAATTCAAAGAATAAAGAAGGAGAAAATACTTTTTGTTCTGGTTCCAATAAGAAGGTTGTAAAGCCTTAATATAGAGGGACAAAAATCAAGAAATATGTCCATATGTATATCTGAGGCAGATAAACCTGAAGAGTTAGCTGTCAAGCAATTATTGTTCTGTTCATGCCAAGAGTTTCAATAATGAAAATTGTACAACAATAAACAGTTCTTACTGCTTTCATATCCATCACTCATGTCATTGAAAAGATAAGAGATAAGAATTAACAAAAACTTGTCCTAACCTGCAGAGAGGCTGGCATGGCAAGTAACAACCAATCAAATATTGAGCTATAAAGAGATTATAAACAAGGCTGCTTTAAAATTCAGGGAAAAGAAACAGCAAAGAAAGGTTAAAAAAAAAGTGGAATCCACAACCCATTCAACACTACAGGTCTCTAAAAACTGTTTTGAAAATTTTGATTTTCAATAAGTTCATTAGTTTATATATATATATATATATTACCTGTGGGGATGCTAAGCCCTGAGCATAGGGTGGTAAACTGTTGTTTTGATCCATTGTAGCAATCAAGTAAGTGTCCAGTCAAATGAGGATTACTTCCAGAAACTAAATCCAGAAATCAAGCTTCACAACATCTGCCTTAAGGAAGTAGCTTTCCTTGAAGCATCCCAAAAACTAGTTTGCAGTCTGTATTGACATATTTGATAAAACATCAAGTATATAAAATAAAGGTTCCAGACCTGAAAAAGATAAAAAGTCTCAGATTACTATGTTCAAGTAAAATTCATAACATACATTACTGCTGTGCTGGAGTAACTATTTTTTCACAGACAAACTAATGCTATCAAGTTTGTTGTTTCCAGCACCACAGGAATGGGATTCAGTAATTAGTTATATAAGTTAATATACACAAAATGTCAATTAAAAATCTGCAAAGATAAATCTTTGCAGCTTTCATTTAAATGTACGGTATTAGTGCAATATAACATTTAAAATCATAGCAAAAAGTACATAAGGAGAGTACCTGTTTGTGGTGGGGGGTTTTCCCAGAAAATGGGGGAAAAAAAATTACATTACCCAAGACTGAACTTTGAAAACAAAGGGTATACACATTAAAAAAAATTAACTTTTAACTTTAACTCAATAATGCCCTGAATTAAGGAATATAGTTACAGTTTGGAAGCATAACAAGGAACAGCAAATCGGTTTGTCACAGTTTGTTACTTTTATAGTCCATTGTAACTACTGAGAACAAACCAACCAACCAAACCCAGAAATGTCAAACACAAGGCCCGGGGGTCGGATGCGGCCCGCGAAGTGGTTTCATGTGGCCTGCGAAGCCATCCTGGAAACAGTGAGGGAACGGCCCCCACTGCCTTGGCCCTGGCCCAGGCCGGCCGGGAGCCAATGTACAATTTTGTGGTGGCCATCTATGCTGAAATGCATTCAGTCTTAACTCCACAAGGCCGCCTGGAACCAGCGAGGAACCAGCCCCTGCCATGTCGGCCCCGCCCCCTGGGTGCATGCTGGGGAGGTGTCACCCTTTGTGAGGAATGAAGAAATGGACCATGCCTTGGCGCTTGCTCCGGTCCCACCCCCTTCTGCCAGAGACCCTCAGATCTGCCCCACTCCTGCCCAGGCCCCCACAGGCACCCTTGACGCGAACAATGTAGAGCTGGCCATGCCCCCCCAGTAGGCCACACCACCCTGGCCACCCCCCCCCCCGAGGGCAACCGCAATGCTGATGTGGCCCTCAATGAAATTGAGTTTGACATCCCTGAACTAACCTAAAAAAGATGAAATAAATTTCTATTAACCATTACCAAACTGTTTCCAAAGAAAAAAACAAAACTTACTGAGTAAATTAAAAATACTTAAATTAGTTTTATCCTATTTTGTTATTTCACGACTGTCTAATCTACCTTCTCTTGAAGCAAATTTCTAGGCAGAAAGGATCTTGCCCAGTCCTTTCACTTATATCATGCATACAACCATTTTTCTTTGCATACATTTAGCTAGAAAAGGTGAGGTAAACACAGCCAAAGTAAGGTAAAACAAAATATTGTTACGTTTTTTATTTATTTTGTGCCAACTACTTTAATAGCAGCGATTCTTGAACCGTGTTTCATGGAGTGGTCTGCTGCAACCTTCTTGAATTCACCAGCCACAGCCTGCGCATTGTTTCAAATTGTTGCCTCAACTTATTGCCTCCCAAGCCAGAGTGTGTTCATCACCTCAGCTCTCACTTCCCCATTTTGAAGACTAGTCACTGGCTTGCAAAAACGGATTAGTGGCTAAAAACTGGTTTATTAACATTTGGAAAACTGATCGTAATAAAAAGGTCTCAAGCACAGTTCCTGACAATGAGTCCACCTGTGCTGTGTTAAGTGGCACTGTGATTTTGCACAAGCAGTTCCAAAAGAAAAGAGCAAATAGGAAATAGGATGATGAATACCTAAAAACAGGGCTTCATTGGAATGGGAACCTAGTCATTCCTCCACCCTTAGCTCCTCAACATATTTACTGAAGAATGCATTTGACAAAAAGTGTGAAGAATTTTTTTTTGTAATGCCATAAAATAATTGAAATAGTAAATAAATGTTTAATGTTTAATATTTGGTACCGAATTTGGTTTAAAAGGCCTTTAAAAATGAAGGAAATGGCAAATATGCATACATGCAACTAAAAGTATTTCTTCCCAAATATGTGTAATGACTTTAAAGACAAAAATGTAGAGAGGGCTGGATTCACTGGATGATTTTCAATTACAAAATAATTAAGAAACACTGGCTAATAAGTTAATGCCTGATTACTCCAAGTAATTGATAAACCTAATGCAAAGGCTCAGTAAAACAAAATATCAAAATATTCTTAGCAGTAACTGTTTCAAGACGTGGTGTTCTGGCCTCAAAAGGTCTCCTTTGGGGTGAGATCACTCCCAGAACACACTGAACCAGTGCTGATCTAAAGGATGTATTTTTTGCTACTGCTGAATTACCCCAGGAATAATTCACTCCAGAAAGAATAAATATAGCAGCAAAAGGGGCAAATGAATATTGAACATAGTGTCCACCCTTTTGGCTTGCCTGGGTTGCATTAAGTGAAGAGGAATTGTCACAGGCCACATATAAAATATATAATTAATGTATGTAAATCACATAACAATGTTAAAAGTTTATTATCTTGTGGAGCCACCGCATGCAGCCCATGGGCCATAGATTGGATAGGCCTGATATTGAGTGTGCATTTATAGAAATGTAGTAACCATAGGGAAGTGTTCTACATACTTTATTCTCCATGAGGCAAACTCCACTTTGAATTTATGTGACCCATACTGGACAGCGCACTTAAAGAATGATTTAGACTGATTAAAATTGGTTCACAGAAGCATAATAAGGATGATTCAAGGCTAGAATTAAGACCAATAAAGAAAGGTTGAAGGAGCATGAGGACTACAAAACAATGCAATACCACTCTTCAAAACCTGAAAGTATACCACAGAGAAGAAAATTAAGACTTACGGTCCAGAACATTGCACATAGAATAACAGATTTAAGTTACAGGAAGACATATTTTGATTTACAAAATCTTTTTCTAACAGAAAGAACAGTTTAACCAGGAAACTGATTCGCTTCACCAAATGTGTTTTAAGATAAGCCTAACCAATGATTGGAGATGATTAAATTTGAATTCCTACACAAATCATGAGTTGATCAATGGACTATGTGACTCCATCTTAGTCTAAGATTCTAACACCATTTTAATAAACAAGACTTGATTAAGTAGGCCTTTGGATTACTGTACATAGTTCAATTAAATAACTCATCTGTATGTCACTCTTAGCTAGTATTCTGAAGAATTCTAGCTTATCATGACTAGTTCAGTCAGTCTCTTTGTGGTGTTCCTTTTAGCAGAAGGTGATAAAGAATCCAAGAAATCTTTCATTGCATATTTAGCACAAATGGAAGAGAGGATCCTTGTCACTTTCTCCCATCCAGAACAAGTTATAAAAAATCAAGAACTATGTTATCAATTCTAATTTGTTACAAAGGTAGCACAAGAATTCTCTATTGCACCTACTAAATAAATCACAGAATCTATAGTTTGTTTAGTCATCCCCATTAGAACAGCCAATTTATAATAATATTCATTCCCACTACTACCGGTAGGAGAAGTCATTTTTTAAAGAATTATGATTTAACACTGCAGCAGTGAAAATGAAAAATCAAATTTAATGCTTATTCAATTGGATGGATAACTTCAATAATGATCTAGCTAAAAACCATAAATAAATCAGTACTTTAAAAATCTCTTTCCATAAATATTTCTATCTGCAAAAAATGTAATCAGAATGGAAAGGTCTAAATATCCTACCTGTAAAAAGTGAACAAGAAAGTGTGACAAACGGCAAATTCCAATAAAGGAGAATATTTCTAGTTCAGGCTTGAAATGACTGGTTTTTGGTGACCTCTGACCTTGGTTGTTTTCTGGCAGAGGTTTCAGTACCCAAACCAAATATCATCAGTGCTAGTAAGAACTGGAGTTTGCTCTCAATGTATATTCTGGTGGCATGCCCTGCTGGTGGGAGTGGTCTTGGGAGATTCTTTGGTTGGGCTTTTCGCTGTTATCTTGTTTTGCACTTCCTTGATTGGGGTATTGTTTACTTCTTGATTGTTGGTCTGATGTTAATCTTGGTATTAATTTATGCTCATCAGAGTGATGATTGCAGGTGGGGAGATGTTTTGGGTTTTTTGTTCCCTTTTTGGCTTGTTGACTGTTTCTTTTGCACAGCATGTAGATGTTGTTTATGTCTAATGATGGCCAATTTCTAAGAATTCTCTAGACTTTTTGGACTTGGCTTGGTCTAGGATGGTCAATTTGCCAGCTGAAACTATGACAATAAGTCTTAACCAATTACAAGGCAAAAAGGGAACAAAAAAACCAAAATACCTGCCCACCAGCAATCAATACCCCAAAGAGCATAGATTAACATCAGGATTAACATCAGACCAACAATCAAGAAGTAATCAATACCCCAATCAAGGAAGTGCAAAACAAGATAACAATAAAGGGCTCAACCAAAGACCCTCTAGGACCACTCCCACCAACACAGATAGGGCAAGCACTGAGGTTACTAGTTTGGGTAAGGAAACCTCTGCAAGAAAACAACCAAGCTCAGAGAAAACCAACGACCCATCAGCAAAATATTCTAAATTCAAAGGGACTTATTTCTCGTTTATGTATGGTTTTGTGTCTATAAGCAACATTAACCATAGAATTTATACATGCAGAGGACTAAATTATAAAAAGACCTGTTACACTTTGGTTACATTTTATCAATATTTGGAAGAATGTATGTACTGGCATTAATATTTAAACTAATATGTCTGTAGTTTAAATGGGATTAAGAAATCTCATGTATTTCTCTAATTTTTATCAAACACAAAATCAAAGCAAATATTAAACTGCCACAATTAAGTCTACAGTTTTACATTTAAAACAATATATAAATTTATTCTCTTATTCTCAGTTTCACGAGAAAACCAAGCATGACTAAGCTCACTGGTGACAATTAACCCCTTCATTTCCCACAGAATCTCTACATTTTGACCAATTATCTACAGCGGTTTCTAAAATATTGTAAGAAGATAACAAGAATGCTTCTAATGTATAGTAGATTCCCAAAATGGATAAGGGATCACAACAGAAGTGGTATAGGATTTTGCTTTCCTTCCCAGTACACATAAGCAGCCACCAGACAGATCCTAACTTGAATATAAGCTTAAGTAGGGAATATGATGCCTATAAATACCACTACATCTTTGAAGTACATTTAGGGGGAAATTGCAAATGGGGGTTCTCAAAGATATCAAGCAGATTTGTCTGATATACTGAACTTGAAATTCCTTTACCCTTAATACCTTTAGAACAACAATGTAAAGACATTACCAGATTTCTTTCTTTGGTTGATCCATTTACATTAAGTACTTGAACTACTATAGATCCATTGAAAACAGATTTTTGGCTACTGGGGCCATTAAGGAAGAATTTTGGAACAAGATTCCAGAGCTCCACTTAACAGAAAATTTCCCAAACGTAGCAGGACTGTCTCACCAATTTTTGAATAAACCGAATTGCACACATTGCCACCTAAATATGGGGTGACTTTGCATGCATACGTGCAAAGTCTAAAATTGCAAAAGGATTCCATTCTTAAGAGCCCGTGCCATACATCCGCGTTAGCAAAAGTCCTTCAACCATCTCAAGGCAGCTGAAAGTCAATTCAAATGACACCGAGTGAGTTTCAGAGACACAGTCATACTACTCTACACCTCTTTGTTCACCCCAGGGATATTTTTTTCTTTTCTTTTCAAGGACGAGCGCGCCCACTTCTTTGCAAATCAGTCCTACTGGACAGAGGATGAGATGTTTCCAGACAAACATGCCCGAGGATCGGTCTGTTGTTAATATACAGGAGTTACAGGCACGCCAATAGCGTTGACTCTTCAAGGTTGGCCAAACCACCCTGGCAGAAGAAAAAGCGAGGGAGGGAAGAGAAAGCAAAGCGCCTCTTCCAGCGGTTCCATTTGACAAAAGTGAACTCGACCCTGCGGGCCCAAGCAACACTCAACGGACACGCTAACTCTGCGTCCCGAAGTGACCGGGAGTGGGGTGCTTAAGGGTTTGCAACCGCTTTCGGCCAGATCTCCTCCGCTCTTGAGAAGCCCCCTAAAAAAGAGACTCTCGCCCGGGGCCGGCAGACAGAGGCACCCGCGAGAAATAAAGGCTGCCGGGCCCGGCGACTTACCGCTCCAGAAGTTCTCCCGACCTGAGCCGTGCCCCCGCGCTCGGCTCATTCGGCGGCGCACCTCTTCTGCGTCATCAAGCCAGGCGCCGATAGCCTTCACCAGCAGTTACTGCGGGCACCACATTTCTTAAGGGCGGCAGCGAGGGCGACGGTGCGAAGCTGCGTTCTAAAGTTCTGCCTGGAAGAAATCGTTTGCAGCGCCGCGCCCCAGCCAGCGCACGGGAATAATATATTCATTCATGCAAGGGGTAGGTGGGTGGAGGGGAGGCAGCAGTTTAAGAAAAATTATGAAGACCTAAAAGGTAAACGTGGAGGAATGGGGAACCCATCAGACCCATCCCTCGAGTTTCTAAGCGCCCAGGTGCAACGAGGTGGGCGGACTGCTAAAACGCAGTAGAGTTTAAGGGATCGATGAAGGAGAGCACAGAACATGCAAAGATCCCGGGACAGGCAGGTAGAATTACTCCTCTCTGTACTCTGTACTACTTATTTCAGGCAGGCTGGCTTTCAGTGTTCAGAGAAGCTATGGTGTGACTTGGTTCTGCCTATTGTATGAATTTTCTATCAGCGATTCCCATCTTCTAATTTCAAAATGCGGATCCCAAGAATTTCTAGAAAAAGTAATGAATCGGTTGAAGTCTGCATATATATCAGTAGTTGAATTTTTTTCAGGGATAATTTCTGGTTTTTGACAATGCTCCCATTTTATTCCAATGGCTTACCATAGGTATTAAGGAATGCCACCTATACGCGAGCCATCTCTTAGAACAGTCTGTGGAGATATTCAGTCATCCAGGTCATAATTGTCTCAAAAGTACTTTTTTTTAAAAGGCAACTAGACTGTTTTTTCCTTGAGGAAGAAGAACAAAACATTTTTTTCTCATCCTAAGAAATTTCATCAGTTGTGATGGGGGGAGGGATGGAGGATAGGTTCTGACCGGATGGTAGTTTTTACTGATATTTTCCTATCAGTAAAGAGGGAAAAGAAAAAGAACTAAAATATGTTAAGGAATCCCTCAAAACCTGTGATTATCCAAATTGGGCCTTCATCAAATCCAGAAAAAGATCTAGCAGGAGCTCCTCCATTTCAGACAAGAGAACAACAAATGTAGCAACGTCATTCCATATGTTGCAGGAATATTTGAAAAGTTCAGGAGAATTTTCAACCAGCACAACATACATGTACACTTTAAGCCCAAAAATATACTAAGGCAAAAGCTTGTCCACCCCCGGGATAAAACACCCAGACAAAAACTTGAGCAAAGCGATATATGCAGTACAATGCAGTGAGATATGTGCAGATCTGTACATTGGTAAAACAAAACCATTTCACAAGTGCACGACAACATAGTACATCAAACCCATCACGGCAAGATTCAGCTGTCTATCTGCATTTGAAAGACAAAGGTCACTTTTTTGAAGATGGCAAAGACCACATTTTGGATAGAGGATAGAATAGAATAGAGCTGGAAGGGATCTTGGACATCTTCTAGTCCAGCCCCCTGCTCAAGCAGGAGAACCTATGCCATCTCAGACAAGTGACTGTCTAGCCTCTTTTTAAAAATCTCCAGTGATGGAGCATACGATTTCTGGGGGCAAACTATTCCACTGGTTAATTGTCCTCACTGTCAGGAAGTTTCTCCTTAATTCCAGGTTGCTTCTCTCTTTGATCAGTTTCCAACTATTGTTTCTTGTCCTGCCCTTTGGTGCTTTGGTGAATAACGTGACCCCCTCTTCTTTGTGGCAGCCCCTCAAATACTAGAATACTGCTATCATGTCTCCCCTGTTTCTTCTTTTCTTTAGACTAGCCAAACCCAAGTCCTGCAGCCGTTCTTCGTATGTTTTAATATCAAGGTCTTTGATCATCTTAGTTGCTCTTCTCTGAATTTTTTCCAAACATTCAACATCTTTTTTGTGATATGGTGACCAAAATTGGCTGCAGTATGCCAGGTGTGGTCTTACTAGGGTTTTATAAAATACTAATACCTCGCATGATCTTGATTCTATGCCTCTGTTTATACAACCCAGGATTGTATTAGCTTTTTTGGCTGCTGCTGCACACTGCTGGTTCATGGTTAAGTGATCGTCCACTAGGACTCCAAGGTCCCTCTCACAGTTACTGTTTTTAAGCCAGGTCTTGCCCAATCTGTTCTTGTACCTTTGATTTTTCCTACCTAAATGTAAAACTTTGCTTTTCTCCACATTGAAACTCATTTTGTTGGATAGGGCCCATTGTTCAAGTTTGTCAAGATCTTTTTGGATCCTTACTTGGTCTTCTGGGGTGTTGGCTACTCCTGCCAGTTTGGTGTAATCTGCAAATTCGATGAGTTCCCCTTCAATTCCCTCATCTAAGTCATGAATGAAGATATTGAAGAGTACTGGGCCTAGGGCGGAACCTTATGGTACCCCACTGCTTACTTCTTTCCATATGGATGTAGTGCCCTTGAGGACTACTCATTGAGTATAGTTTGCCAGCCAGCTACAGATCCATCTAGTGGTGATGTTGTCTATTACACCTTTTTCTAGCTTACCAAGGAGTAGGTTGTGGTCTACTTTATCAAATGCCTTACTGAAGTCTAAGTATACTACGTCCACAGTATTTCACTGGTCTATTTAGGCACTTTGTTGCAGAATGAAATAAGATTGGTTTGGCATGATCTGTTTTTAACAAACCCGTGCTGGCTACTAGTTATAACTTTGTTTGCTTCTAGTTGTTTGCAGATCTGTTTTTTGATTATCTTTTCTAGGATCTTCCGAGGTATTGATATTAAACTGATTGGTCTGTAGTTTCCTGGGTCTGTTTTTTCTCCCTTTCTTGAAGATGGGAACCACATCAGCCCTTTTCCAATCCTCAGGTACTTCACCTGTGCTCCAGGATTTTTTAAAGATATGGTGCAGTGGTTCTGAGTTAACATCCACCAGCTTCTTCAGAACTGTGGGATGTAATCTGTCAGGCCCCGGTGATTTATATTCATCAAGGTCTGATAAGTGTTCTCTTACCATTTTCTTGCTTATTTTAATTTTTGTTTCTAATTTGTCTTTTGCAGTGGTTTTTTGGGGGTATGTTAGTTTCTTTTTGTGTGAAGACTGACGTAAAGTATGAGTTAAGCAGCTCTGTTTTCTCCCTATTGCCTGTTATTTCCTTGCTATCTTCTCTCTTTAGTGGACCTACAGTTTCCTTGACTTTTTTCTTGTTAATATGTTGGAAGAAACTTTTTTTTTTATTATCCATGATTTCTGTTGCAAGTCTTTGTTCGTTCTGAGCCTTTGCTTTCCTGACTTCATCTTTACATGTTCTGGCTGTCTGCTGATAATCGGCCTTAGTTATGTGCCCCTCTTTCCATTTTTTGTATTTGTCTTTTTTGTCTTTCAGTTTGTCAGAGAGATCTTTGTGCAGCCATGCTGGTTTTTTCTTGAATTTCTTGTTTTTCTTTTTCAGTGCTATTGTGCTGGTCTGGGCTTTTATGATTGCATTTTTTAGAGTTTCCCACGCTTCTTGGGTTTTTTTCTGCTTTAGGATTTTCATCAATGGGATCTTTCCTAGGTTTTCTCTGAGTTTGTTAAAGTCAGCTCTTTTGAAGTTCAAGACACTGGTTGGATTGTTTTCTGTTGCTAGTGTTTGTGCTACATTAAATTCCAGTATGACATGGTCACTTTCGCCCAAGGTTCCGGCAACGTCAACTCCCTCTATCACTTCTTCTCTATTAGTTAGAATTAAGTCCAGTATGGCTTTACATCTAGTTCCCTCCTCCACCTTTTGGATGACAAAGTTGTCAGCTAGGTTGGTTAGGAATCTGTTTGATCTCCCGCTCGCTGCAGAGTTTGTCTCCCAGTTGCTATCTGGATAGTTGAAGTCTCCCGTTACTATTGTGGTATGCTTCCTACATACATTTGTTAACTGGTTGGCAAAGAGTTCATCTATTTGTTCTGATTGGTTGGGTGGTCTGTAATATACACCTATGGTAATGTCACTTTTTTTCTCTGTTATATTGACCCATATGCATTCTGGAGAGATTTTATCTTTGATCATGTGCGTTTCTGTAGATAGTGTTTTCTTACATATAGTGCAACTCCCCCTTCTTTTGAACAATTTATATCTATCCATCAGTCCATTCTGTTCATGGGTTTCATCCCACCAGGTTTCTGTAATACCAACTATGTTATACTCTCCCTCGTATACTGTTGCTTCTAGTTCGCCCTGTTTGTTCCCCAAGCATTGAGCATTTGTATATAAGCATTTAAGGCTTTTGTGCCTGTGCGTGGGTATGTTTCCTGCACCTCCTGAATGTTGTTTGAGTTTTTCTTTTTTCTTTTCATCTCTGCCCACGTCATTGTTTGATTTGTTTTTTTGAGATTTATGATTGGTTGGATTGGATCATTGGTTTGAAAGAGGTGTAAAAGAGGCAATTCATGTCAGCACTGAGCAGCCCTCTCTGAACAGAGGGGGAGGGATAAGATACCACTTATCTCTAGTCTACAACACAGCGTTTGCAGCAGTGCCAAGAAGATTCCACAACCAATTGTACCCTGAGGGATAATCCTCATAGAGAGTTCTAGAGAACCAGATGACTGCAAAGAAATACAATTCTTCCATCCCCCCCTCCACACACTATCCGGTCAGAATCTATCCTCCATCCTTCATAGGGTTGCCAGGTGTCCACTATTTGAGTGGACAGTCCACTTTTTTCACATTATGTTCACTATTTTTTTTTCACAAAATAGTGGACATTTTTTTATTCAAAAGCTTCATGATGAAATGGTACGTAATCTAAAGCTGTACAGTCTACTTTTTTTACTACTTAACACCCCCCCCCCCGCTTGTCCGCTATTTTTTGGAAGCAGACCTGGCAACCCTAATCCTTCACCACCACCACCACCACCACAACTGATGAAGTTTCTTAGATGAGAAATGAAATGTTTTGTTCTTCTTCCTCAAGGAAAAACAGTCCAGTTGCCTTTAAAAAAAACACAACACTTTTGAGATTCTTAGAACAGTGTTTCTCAACCTTGGCAGCTGGAAAATGTGTGTACTTCAACCCTGAGAATTCCCCAACCAGTAAAAGATGGCTGTGGAATTCTGGGAGTTGAAATACCCATATCTTAAACTTGCCGAGGTTGAGAAACACCGTCACAGAACATAATACAATATGGTTGGAAGGGACTTTGGAGGTTTTCTACTCTAGCCCTCCTTGCCCTGATCTCCATCCTGGAAGGATATTGCATCGTTTTTAATTCACAAGCCAACAGTTGCTGGAAACGTTGGAAGCGATTCCCAGCTGCGTGCTCTTCCTTTTCCAAAAATACTCTCTTCCCTAATTATGCTCAAAGTTTACCCAGGCTGACGCCACCCCCCCCCCCCAAACCGTGATCCTTGACAGCTTTCAGCCAGCAAGATCTCCGGAGAGTACCAGTTGCCCACACGCTAGCATCCAACCGCGCTTTAGCCACGGCACGCGTGTTGTGCAAACCCAGCCCCTCTCACGGGACTTGCCTAGCATTAGAAATTCCGCGTCTCGGAGGATCTTCCCCCCTCGCCCCGTTCCGCTGAGCTTTTTCATATCCCGTCTCGTCAGAGGGGGCGCTGTGACGAGTGAGGGCGATCGGAGCCGGGTGGCAACATTAGCCGCTTCCGCTTCCGCTCCCACCATCTTGCCGTGAGACAGCAGCAAGCGGGGAACTGGTGGATTTGGAGCAACGATGCTGTCGACCGCTGGTTACGTTGACCCTGTGTTCGGGTTGCCCAGAGAGATCAGAGAGAGCTCTGCGGTGCAACGTCGCTTCTCTCCGTATACTTTCAATGGCGGGTAAGCGCTTCGTTCGTTGTGCGCCGGTGTTTTTCTTTGGCGCTTCCTCTCCCTTTAGACCAGGGGTCCTCCACCTTGGCAACTTTAAGACTTGTGGACTTCAACTCCCAGAATTCCTCAGCCAGCAAAGCTGGCTGAGGAATTCTGGGAGTTGAAGTCCACAAGTCTTAAAGTTGCCAAGGTGGAGGACCCCTGCTTTAGACTGATCCTGCCTTTCAGCAAAGCTTCTCCGAGTGAGGTTAGTTTCTTTTTCTCGCCCTGCCCTCTCATCCCCCTGTGCAGTAGGAGAATGTGCAGTTATTCTGTTTTTCCTCAAGCTCTTGTTTCTTCCATAACTTAAAACTCGTCTGTAAATCCCTGAAAGGCCTGGATGTGACTTCTAACTAAATGTATATAAAGCATGGTAAAACTCAGTAAGATCATTACAGCCACAAAGGCCATACTTTCACTTTAGAAGCAGCAGCAGAGTATAATAATGTGGATTTAGTGATGCATTAAATGTAGGGATTCTTTCAAAGGCAACCCAGAAATTTAAGCAAGGCTGAATTACCAGTAGCAACTGGTTGAAATTATCTTGTGCCAGGGCTATAGCTCAGGATTGATTTTCTAAACCCAGTGCAACGTGTTGCTTTTGACTTACAAATTCCTAAATATTTAGTACTCTCCAAGAGAAGTTTCCTTGGCGTAAATATTAATGCGCAAAGCAAGAGTGTACAGTAATTTCTGTTTGCCTTTTGGAAACTGACTAAGCAATACTCAATGGACACGCTAACTCCTGGTCCTGAAGTGTTATTTACAGCAGATTTTATTTGCTTCAGATGTCACCTTCAGTTTCCTTATATGCTGCTACTTGTTTGATTCTTTATCCAGCTTATTTAGGGAACTCTTTATCCAGCTTATTTAGGGACCTTTTAAATATAGTAAATGTTAAATGTAAAATTCAAAAGAAAGGCAACTGTTTTCCTTAAAAGCTTGTCGTCTTATTGCTTTCCATAATTTTTAAATGTGGATAAAAAGAGATTACGGAAAACTTCCAAGTAAATAGCATCTAAACCAAAAAGAGGGTATCTTGAGGCTTCAGTGTGGAAGCCTCCATCCATGCATACTTAAGGTAAATTGGAAGAATGATTTCCTGCCAATTTGAGGTGGGAAATGCACATTTTAAGGCAAAGTTAAATAGAATGAATGTTGGAGAACTTCCATAATGTTTCTAAAAAGTAAACCTCTTGAGACAACTCTCTTCTCCCAGCCCATATTGTGCCCCTATGTATCATCAGTGGAAAGTGCTGTTTCGGCTCCCCATAGCTATTGAACTCCGACTGATGTCACACATTTTTACATTTTATGGCTGTGAGCAACTGAGTATAATTCTTACCTTTAAAAAAAAAGTCTAAAGGGCACAAGTAAAACTAAAATGCTGATATGGAAGGTTCCACAGTAAATGTAAATGAATAAAGGCTAAACAATTACAAAAAAAATCAATTCTCTTTTTTTTACCCCTTCAGGACCATATTGGCAATTGCTGGTGAAGACTTTGTTGTTGTCGCTTCAGACACCCGACTGAGTGAAGACTACGCAATTCATAGCCGGGACAGCCCTAAATGTTACAAGCTGTAAGTTTGATCCAGGCTTAGTGATATTTGGAACATGCTCATAAAAAAACATTTATTTTTATTTATAAAATTTATTGGCCACTCATCTTATCACAGGGTAACTCTGGACAGTGTAAAAATATATTTATACAGTACATTAAAGCATAAAGCCAAATATTAGAATCTGATGACATGTAGGGAGGGCGGGGGGTGAAGGGGATAGAGGTGGGATCTGTTGTTATTCTATCAACCACCTCTGCTGCGTTTTTCCCCTGTTGGGACCCCAATCAACTGGCAGAGCTAATTCTGAGATGCTTATGAAAGGATAGGAGGGTTGGGGCCAACCTCACGTGGGGGGGCAAGATGTTCCAGAGGAGCAACAGCAGAGAAGGCCCTCCTCTTGGACCTCACCAGCTGGAATAATCGGGCTATGGGACCCACAGCATGTCTCCTCTGCCGGCACAAGTGTGACGGGCCAATCCCAGTGGGGTGAGACAGGCCCTCAGTAGCCTGGATCCATGCCATGAAGGGTTTTAAAGGTGATCACCATTCTGCACCAGCTGTAGCTTCTGGATGCTCTTCAAGGGTAGCCCCATGTAGAGTGCATTACAATAGCCCAATCATGGGATGACCAGGGACCGAATGATTGAGTGTAGTCTATGTTTTAATTACTAAAACTGTGTTAAAACAATCTGTTCTGTTATATACTTCTTTTTTAATTTATCTATTAAATAGAACAACAGTTGCATTACCAAAAGATTTAGCCTGTTCTTAATACTTCTACTAAGATAATACATTTTTCAGTTGCTCCAGATAGTGTATTCTTTTATCAGAGGGCTTGAGAACTACAGGTTTCAACACCCTGCAGGTCCAGTATTGCATATCAAAAAGATTGTGAAATGTGCACTGATGATGTTACCTAGTTTGGTAATGAAACATCTGCAATAAAACAACCAAGCTGAGAGAGCACCAAGGACCCCACAGTTCAACCCAGAGCTACAAATATTCTTTTCTGATGTAGTTTTTTTTTCTTCCATCCTGGGCAAAAGTGAGCACATGTAGCTTTTTATTGCTATGTGTGTGCTCACTTTAAAGTGTAACAATGATTAAAAATTCATTCACTCAGGATAAGTTTTCCTCTGATTTAATTTCATTTGGAAAAGTAAAATGCTTCACTATAAGTAAATGAAATATTTAACTTGGGGGAGGGAAAATGTATCTTAATAACTTCAGTATTTGCCAGTGTTGTAGAGTAGCACTGCAGTAGTTTAAGTCTAGCATAAGGGGCACCTTGGGTAATATTCCCATACAGCCATTAATTTTAGTATCACTCATTGTCTCTCAGTCTAAAGCAGAAAAGTCCGATAGATTTAGACCAGTGTTTCTTAAGCTCAGCAACTTTAAGATGAACGTTAACTGACTGATGGGCTAGGGAATTCTGGAAGTTGAAGTCCTCACATTTTAAAGTTAGGCTGAGAAACATTGGTTTAAATCGTTTCCCAGTTTGGCTTGGGTGACTGCTAGTGCAAATCCATTAGATTGTGCTTGAAGATTAACTACATAAGGAGTTTTGAACATCTGTTAATTTTGATTAGGATGTGCCCTTTGAAAATTTACCCTGTTTTTCTTCTGTTGGTTGAGATAGTCATTATAAGTAACAATGTGAATGTTTGAAGAAAAAACAGATCTAAAACCCCATGAATTTACAAAAATAGCAATGTGTTTCTTGTACTGTTTGGTGAATAATTCATAATTGTTGGATGTGGAAGGGACCGAGGGGGGGGGGTGTTGTTCACATGCATATAAACAAGGAGGCTTTTGTAACTTCCCTGAAATCAGTTCCTTAGTATATTTAGCACTTGTTCAAAGTGTTATTTTCTATATTTGACATAGTTTACTGCAGTATTGAAAGAAGTATATATAAAATAACCCTAGGAGAATACATTGTTGTAGTGTGTCAAAATTACTTACAATCTTATCAATATTATGTTTGTACAGGACAGATACAACAGTTATTGGCTGCAGTGGATTTCATGGAGACTGTCTTACCCTTACTAAAATCCTCGAAGCAAGATTGAAAGTAGGTTATTGTATATGACTTAGTATTGAAATTGTACTCAATTGTTACATTAATTTGATATGTTGACACTTAAATCCCCTTTTCCTCTTTATACACATAATAAATTCAGTGTTTAATTTGTGCTTGCTCAGGTTGTTACATAAGTATTTATACAACTTTTTCTGCTGAGTGCTATTTTACTTATAATTTGCATCACAGGAAGCTCTAAAAAACAGAAAATACTCAAAATAAATGTCCAAGGTTTCTTACTGTTCTTTTCTTTGCAAGCTTCATCTTTTATATTTTTGTAAACTGTCTGGTTTTATTATTCTTTAAACTGTTGGAATATCATTTCAAAGTGACATGTAGCATTCAAATGAATATGCCTGTTTAAGGAAGTTGCTAAGATATATTTCACTTGTATAGTGTTGTTAAAAAATAGTGCAAGTCACAGCATGAATTTACTTCATTTTCTCTTTACCATTAATCTCAGTTGTATAAATGAGATATAGGAAACATGTAATAATGAGTGATTGTGGCTGTTAAAAAGCTTATTGCAAACTTGTATATAAGAGCTGAATTTGTACCAAAAGTAGAAGTACAGTGCTAACGTATTTTTGTAGCAGAAGAGGAAAATTAATCTTCTGTCTTGGACGCTGGAATATGATAAGTAAATTATCAGCCTAATTTATTTTTTTCATTAACAAATTCTGATTTATTTTTCTTGGTTAGAGCAAATGAGTCCTGTTTTATTTTAATATGTTTTTTCAGTAGATATCTGCTTGCTTGGAAATTCATGTTAGGGACAATTTTAGCAAGAACATTTTGCTTACCTCTGTTGTAAATATGTTCCAGATGTACAAGCATTCCAATAATAAGATCATGACTTCAGGAGCAATTGCAGCCATGCTTTCTACAATCCTGTACTCACGACGCTTCTTCCCTTATTATGTTTACAACATAATTGGTGGATTGGATGAGGAAGGTAAGTTCCATTTGGATTCCTGTAAAAGTGTTAAGGAGATCACTTGCCCAGAGATATCGGACAATAGCTTTGACTGGGAAAATAAAGCAGTTCTTATAATATGATTCTGAAGTTACCGTTTAAAAAGTAAAAGCTTTTTAAACATATAGCAATATGTTTAGCACACATACTAATATAAAGATTATTTAAATTGATTGTAGTTGCCCACTCTAATGGGCTTTCAGTGGCTTACAAAATATAATATTAAATTAAAACAATGAAAAACATAAAACAAGGTGGTCCTGATTAAAAACAGCCATTAAAATAACATGACAGCTTCACCTCTCCAAACATGTAAATCCCAGGATAGTAATTGTGTATTTATAAATGTGTAAATCTTTAGTAGAGCATGTGGTTTCATCATAATAGTTTTCTGTTGTGGTATGAATCACATTTGGGTGGTTAAAATGCAATCCTCTGGTACTTAAACAGCCTGTGATGTTCATTTGTACTTATTCCAAAGGTGGAATTAAACTCTATGGAATTTAAAAGGGGCGAAAACCAATCTCTTCGGATATTTATGTTCAGTTCACAAAAGAAGGAGTTTCTAGTTTTCTTGAAGAGAATTTCATCTTACTAGAAATAAATACAGTTCACACAAACAAAATATGAGGTTAGATCAAAAGATGATGTAATAGGCTAGCGTAGCTGGCTTTTCTCTCCTGATTAAAAACTTCCAAGTTTGAAGAACTCCATGGAGTGTCATGCCCTGCAACAACCCCAAAAGAGAACACTGAACATGGTGCAAAGATTTCCATTTGAATTGTTATATATTCACAAGGATAGATGCAGAATTTTCTTTCTATAGATATGATGATTCTTCATTGTAACCAATTTATTATTTTGTAAACAAGAAAATCTATAGAGTTTGCACAAGATCTAAAATAACAGGCAGAAATATTTAATATTTATCATTAAATTGTAAGCACCTAGTGTGCTCTTAGCAATTGCTATGAGTCTTTGATTTAAAAAAAAAATCAGGGAAGATCAGTCATTGTGATCTAAAGTGTTTTGCCTATGTTAAAGAAAAGAAGCAAACAGACTCTTATTGTTTCATTTTCTCCATTTAGCAGTATAAATTCTGTGAGACAAAAAGTATGTGGGAACTTTACATGATACAGACTTTACATTATACTTTTACATAGTGTTAAATTTTTATTTAGTCCCTGATTTGTATGCCTTTCTTTTTGCAAGTTAGTGATCATACCTGTTCAGTTTTGTTACACCTGTTTAACAGGTATACCTGTTAAAAGTGCAGGGTTAAATTAAACTTCTGTTTAAACTAAAGTTCTGTTTAGGAAACACAAATCTTTGGTTTCCATTAGGTGGTTTAACTTGGTTCATTATTTTGTATTGTGTTCTCACTTTATTAATGACTATCATTTTGAATCAATTTTATTACACTGTACTTAACTGTCAAGTCCTTGTTCCAGCATGTGACATTCCTATACACCTATTTTACTTTTCTAGGGAAAGGTGCGGTATACAGTTTTGATCCAGTAGGATCTTACCAGAGAGATAGTTTCAAAGCTGGTGGATCAGCTAGTGCTATGCTGCAACCTCTGCTGGACAATCAGGTAAGTGTTCTTCCATTGTTGTGCATCTATTGATACAGTGATGTCTGGGCCCTTAACTCTTTCTAAAATATTATTTGGGAGCCATCAGAATAATTTTTCAGAAGATGAAAGAATCCTTCACCCTAAGCCATAATGTGGTTTATTCATTTTGGATTATATATTGTGAAAAATAGTAGGAATAAGAAAGGTAAATTCATAACCACTGACATTTTATTGCCACTCTGCTTATGGCAGTTAAAAATGAGCCTTATAAGCCTAGATTGAATAGTTTTACACAACTTGGTTTTTCGCTCTCGCTTACTAGCTTTAGGTACGGTTAAGATATTTAAATTTTAATAGCTGGAGCAGTGAAGGATTGGACAATGAGTAAGAACACACAATTATAGCTTATTGATTGAAGAGAGCTGGCCACTGCATGAAGGAATCTGAACTATGATTGGTTATTGTGAGTGTAAAGGGGGAGTGCCTTGTTTCCCACTTTTTTCCTCTGTGTGCCTTGTATGCTCTCTGTGATTTACCTCATGATGTTCCTGTTGTGTTGATTTACCTGACGATGCTCCTGTTTACCTACCTTGTTTACTCTAAATATATTTATTTATATAAAATTGGTTCTTGTCAGCGTCTCTGACTCCATTTGGACCCCAGCTGTGCAATTCCCTGTCAGATTCTCTTTGAATAAGTGAGAGGGGAATCATTTCTGCAGAGGCGTTTGGTAGAATGTGTGTGTGTTCCTACAAAACCGTGCTACAGTCTAATGAACTGTGTTCAGCCATAGACATTGGAAGGCTGCTCGTGTACAAGCGAAGAACGAAGCAACTTCATTCCTCTTAATACAACTCATTGATCTGAATGCTACTTTTGTTTAAATGATAAGAACACCTTCGCTTTTGCAGAATGTTGATTTGCTATCTTCAGATGATAGTTGTATTAATGCATCTGAACAGGTGAAATTATTATAATGTAATGCTGAATCATTGCTGTTGTAATCAACACGGTAGACTTGTTCTACCAAGCTATAAACTATTTAAAATGTTTTTTTTCTCTTTAAAAGGTTGGCCTCAAGAACATGCAGGGTGTGAAACAATTGCCTTTGTCCTTGGAAAAGGCTTTGCAGCTGGTAAAGGATGTCTTCATTTCTGCTGCAGAAAGAGATGTTTATACAGGAGATGCACTAAAGATCTGCATTATCACAAAAGATGGAATTAAAGAAGAAAGCTTTCCACTGAGAAGAGATTAATCGCTGCACCATTCAGTTAAAATGCTTGATCTCTAACAGTCATTTTTATGCAGATTGTTTACAGGTAGCATGTTAACATTTGATAAATTAAAATAAGGGGAAAAATTGATGCTTCATGTGTAATGTTTCATGACATGTTCTACAAATAGAATTTGGGTTATGTGACCTCAGCTTATGGAGAGAATCTATTCATTTGTACAATCTACAAGTTTATTATTTGATGCAGAATACAAAGAATTTCTTAAACATCCCAGGGTTCATTCCTTGTGTATTTCTATAGGCAAGCTGATTGGGGATTCTGGAAATTTCAACATTTCTAGAAGTTACATTACCTAAAAGTAGCCATGTGAATGAAGTTAAATGCATATCTATATATAATATGCATTTTTTAAAAAATGAAATAGTAGCAGTTGAGGAACTGACATTTCTTGGTACCAATTATTAAAAAAATAAGATGGATGATGTGTAATTTTCCTGTCAGCATTATACAGTAGAAGTGAGGATTTTTTTTAACTGCCTTGCCCTGTCTAAAGTCCTGGAATTCCCTACCGGGCTTCTAATTAAGTACTAGCTTCTAAGCATAGATACCAACCATATGATGCCACATAGCATAAATGCAATATATGTTAATGTATTTGATTGGCTGAAAATATATTTTAACATCTCTAATACACATGTCCTTCCCATGAAATATCTTCTAGGCACATGGGCAAGATTTAAAAAAAAAAATTGCCCCTAAGGTTAATTATTTAAACATTGTTTCCTAATGTTTAGTTAAAAGGTTCAGCAAATTATACTACGGTGCCATGGGTGTCTGCAGAAAAACCAAGGTTTTGTCAAAGCGAAGAAACTTGTATAATGACATCATAAAGCAAGTTCCATCCCTTACATACTTGAAAGCAAGTGATGAAGCAAATAAGGAAGAAGTAGACTTTGCATTGTGATACTGCAGTGTGTATTTCTTCATTTGCTTTTCTTCCTCCGTTTCCCAGATTTCCATGTACAGTGTCATGTATCTCACTCACTCTGGCTTGGGAATTGTTTCAGAATATTTTTGCAAGTTATCAGCAAACTTCTGATTATGATATTAGGGTGCTTGACACCTTTGGTAATCTATTAAGGACTGTAGATATAAGCACCCCGTTGTTGGCTAATTGCTAATTGCAGCTAAACGATGCATGGACATGGCTGCAACTTGGCAATAAAGGTCATGTTATCTGTACAGAAGAACTCCATATTAAGTCTCCAGCATCTCCAGAACAAAACTGGACAAATGGTCTGAATGCCATCATTCATCAGTGTTGATAATACTGGATTAGATTAGGATGGGCAACTATGACAACATTGCAACCTGTGGACTTTAACTCCCAGAATTTCTGAGCCAACATGCGTAAAGTTACCATAGTTGGTCACCACTGGGCTAGATCGTTCTTTATTTAACAGGAAGAACGTCTTGTATATATTTGCTTTTGTAAGTACAATATGAATGGAATTCAGGTACCTTTTACCTAGAACTTCAACTTACATTCTTCTATGATACTGTACATAAAAGCAGAGAGTAAGATATGTGCCTCTCTAAAGAGGTGGTTCTTTCATTAAAATTGGAAACTAGATTTCTGTTCTAAAACGATGGCTCATCTGAAGCTAGATAATTGATTTAAAATGCTATGTGGCTTGGCAGTTTCACTTATTCACCTGGAATGGTGAAAGTGCACTCATTTTTATGTACTAAAATCAGTAAAAGAGGTAGTCTGTGAGTAGTTTTTATACATTGGTATATCTCAAGACCGTGATGAAAAAAACTCCTTTTTTTTTTCTTTCGTTGTATGTGACAGATGAGAAAATGCTACATTCCCCATATTCTTTGACTTGTTTAAAGGCCTTGTGTTTACTATTCAAGGATAGTGCTTTTCTACCAAAGGGTTTGGCAAAGCTGTTGCATTAGTGACCATTAGGTGGCAACATTGCTATTTTAAAGTGAAGAGGTCCTGTGATTAAGAAGCATGGAAAATCTTTCTGAATGGTAGTTATCTAAACAGAATAAATAGCTCATGAAAATTAAACATACTATGTATCTATATCACTGTTAACATCTTCCTAGGCAGGTATTTTCATATGAGAATATTTGTCTTAGCATTAAGCTCTTATCGGGAAAATATAGACGGTATCTTTATTTTTCATAGATAGATAGAAATCAGGATGAGGTAATATAAATACAATATTGCCTTGAATTGCCTACCAGTCAGTTTTATTTGGTGACCCCAAGTTTTAGTATTATGGCAATGGAAGTCCAAATTTCTCCCTAAGTAGTATGTATGATTTTATCCACCTTTGCCATATATTCTCTTATTAATATGTCTAAATACCAAAACATTACAGATTCTCCGACCTTTTCTTTCTAGATGTTGTCCTTTTATACCTTGTTCTTTTCTGTACTTGATATCTTTTGGTAATTTGGAGAAACCCAGAACTGATCTTGTGGTTTCCCACAAGCAGAATCAATGGGGAAGCTAGCGGGAAGTTGCAAGTTACATGAGGTCCTTACTTAACAACAGCAACCAGGACCACATGAAATATATATCAACCTTTGCCAACCTGTTGTCACATGGTTTTTCAGCTTATGATTGTGCCATATAATGATAGAGTTTCCAGTGACAATTAGTGTTGTTAAGTGAGGACTAGTACAACCATCAAAACAAACTTTAAACTAGTTACTAGTAATTTCCCAGCTTAACCTGTTTTACAGAAGTATTGTAAAGACAAATAGGAAGGGTACACAATATGTATAAACTATTTGGAACAGAGACACAATAAGAACATAAAGTTAAAAATTCTAAAACACTTGTTTGGTGGGATTTTTGATTTTGGTTCCTTTTAGTCAGTGTTGACTCCTAGCAGTTGGCCAGACAAATGCCTGCAAATTTCTTGGCATAATTTCAGAAGTGGTTTGCTACTGCCTGCTTCCTAGGGCTGAGAGAGAATGACTGACCCATGGTTATCCAGCTGGCTTTGTGCCCTATGGTGGGAATAGAACTCACAGTTTCCAGGTTTCTAGCCTAATGCCTTAACCATTACATCAAACTGGCTATTGAACAGTTGCTTATCCTTGTAAATGCAAATCTATGAAGCTTTCAGTTCAAGTGACAAGTTGGGTATGCATATTTCAGGCACATCCCCCTTTTGCAATTCATACACTCATCTTGTTGCCTGATTTTGTTTTATTGTGGTAAAAGTCTATTTATCATACACTATTTAGTAAAATTTGAAGTTAACATTTGCTGCTGTCATAAATCCTTAAACATAACAACCTCCATCACCTAGTAATGTCCCTCCTCAAACAAGCTCAGCCATTATGATAATCAAACATAGATAATAGCCCCTGAATGACTGAAAGTTCAGCAGTCAATCTATTCTATGTAAATACCAAGGCAAAGTCATATTCTGGACCAAAGGATTCAGAAATCCCCCATTTTAATTGGTTAATGAATTTATTTTTTTGTTAATGGATCATCTTCCTAAATAGGCCATCTGATACAGCAATCATACAATGCTCTTTCATATTTGTGTAATGTCAACCCACAGAGACATTCAATTTTAATCCTAAGTAGTTTTCAAACAAGCACATGAATGTTCAAGTTATCAGTGCATAGTTTAGGATCTCAAAAAGTACTGGGCTTACAATTACCTTTGGCCATGTTCTACCAGTTGTAAGTTGGATCCAGATGTTCTCAGAGGAGCTACTGAATCAATTTGCTTTGATGTGTAGTTTTCAACCTTTATTCTGAGGAGGTAAGGTATATACAGGATTAAGCATTGTTCTCAATATATTTTGTATAACTTTAATGAAAGTCTTACAATATACATGATTTATGATGTCCAGAAGCCTATATTAGGCTTCAGTACAGTGCCAACTAACAATTTAATCAGTAAGCGATCATCTCTTTACCACAGCCAGAACATAGGTTAACATTTATCTCTAAGTATAAATGGGAAGAAGGGAACATGAATACTTTAATGTAACCTTTGAAAGCCATAGTCACCACAAATGGGGAGGCAATGACCACTTTAAATTTGATCTGAAAATAATCCAGAGCAATGAATGGGTTCATTTGTAATCTTCATTGTTCAATACTTCTCAGTGAGCATTTTGCCATTTAGCTGATAAGATTTCAGTAGGCCAGAAGATGGATCTATGTGCCCTCTCCCTCTCATCCCTCCCTCCCTCCTTCTCTCTCTCTCTCCCTTCCTCTTCCTCTCCCTCTCCCGACTGAGCAAACACGTGTCACAGAGTAGCAGCAACCCCCTGCTAGCTAAATGTGAACTAATAGTACAGCTTCAGAAAAAAAAAACCACATCTTCTTGTCATTTTGATAATTAAACGAGTGAATATATGTGATCACTAAAAGCAAAGATAACCATGTTTGTTGATGGGGAAAATATCTAAAATGTTAAACCATAGTGCTTTGGTATCTTTATCTCCAAGTTCTACAGAACCTGAAAGCTTACTGCTTCTTTTTGGTTCAATTTGTTTGATCTCAAGGTATCAAATTCTTACGCATATTCCGTTTCTCTTCCTGTTCCATCCCACATTAATGACATTTATAGATAGAGCACAGTTCTAAACAGGTCAAATAAAAATGCCTTTCCTTTTTCCAACATCATTTTTAAATAGGGCTCTTAAAGCAAGTCTTTTACAGGGTAGGATGGTTAGAATCTATTTGATCTCAGCTATAGAATGAAAAAAAATTTAAACTCTTTTTTCAAATTTATCCCATAAAAATATTTTTTATTTGAATGTACATTTGGTTTAGAGTATTATATGTGGGGTATTGTATCAGCTAAGTTTTTCTTAAATGGCAGTGGTTTGTCACAATTGATCTGTTGCTTCCCAATAGTTCCCTGACTAATAGGTCCTGTCATCTGCTATCAGATCATTTTGGATACCATGAGAAATACCTCTGAGATGTTACTGGCTGAGTTTGAAATCTTCAATTTCCAGAGCATATCACTGAATCATGTTTCCTTCTCTGAACATACATTTAGGGAATATTCTTATCTTATGTATACAAAGTTCTGATAACTACTGACTCAAATGAACTGAAAATGGGAGGTAGAATGTACCACCCTTTGAGACTGTCACGTTTTCACAGTAGAAGCTTCCTCCTGCCTCTCCTCCTCCTCCTCCCCTTCCAGACCTTCTCTACAAAAATTTTACTTAGAAATAGTAAATTGAAGTGAATTCAGTCCCCTAATAAATCTTAATATGGGAGGATGTGATCCAAACATGCAGAAGGATTAAATGGAAACCAGAGCCCTGAACTACCCTGTACAAAGACTATGGACGGTATTAAAAGTTACAGGAAATGACAACCCCCCCCCTTCCCATATCCTTCAGTCCTTCAGATCCTGGTCATTTTTGATCTCTATCTCTACCATCATTGAAAATAAGCTGTTTTTCTAATCTGAAGGGGCTTGGGGGAACTTGATATTGCCTACATGCCAGTAACAAAAGCTATTACCGTCCCTTCCATGCATGGGGTATTTCTGTTCCGATTAGATTTCAGGAAAGCCACCCTTCTCACAAATCTCATGCTTAGCAATTGGTTTCCCTTCTCAAATTTGGCTGGAAGGATCTTTTAAACGCAGGATAATGATGTGTGACATTAAGCAGATAGTTAATCCCATCCTTTAAGCAGATGTGGCAACAAACATACCAGGGTGATAAGTGTTTATTTGCTAGCTGTAGTGTAGAATCACAATCTTGCTGGTGCTACATTTACTCCTTCGGCCAAATGGAGAGGGAAATGGACAGTTTTAACAGCTGCCCAGACTAAAAGTTTCCCTAACTCCTTCCTCAGTGGCAACCTCTATGATGTTTGAATAGGTAGAATACATGTTTAAAATAAACTTTAGAAAGACTTTGCCTCTCTTCTCACAACTATCTTTTTCCATTGTTGTGCAGCATTAAAATTAGATTCAGTTTCATACCTCAAAGGATGAGTTAGGAGAAAAGGTCAGCTTCCTTCAAGGTCAAAGAAATTACTCTTCTAGCACTGTCAGTCAGAAAGACCAGATAAGTATCTTTCTTTTAGAGAAGGTTGTAGTCTGGGATATTGAGGAAAAGTTAATTTCTGCTAGTATTATAACAGATTTGGAACAATAGTGTTTATTTTATTTTATTTGCTCAGTTTCTATAGCTGTCCCTATCAAATACACCATTAAAACAATTAAAGCATATAGAAACATTAAAAGAAAACAAACTGACAGCAACCAGAGCATTAAACAGAGTTGGAAGGGACCTTGGAGATCTTCTAGGCCAAGCATGTCGAACTTGCGATGTCACGTGATGTCACGTGACATATCGTGACTTTTTCCCCATTGCCGGCAATGGGGTGGGCTGTTTCAGTATGATGCATCCAGCCCACGGGCTGGCAGTTTGACATGCCTGTTCTAGGCAACCCCCTGCTCAAGCAGGAAACTATACCATTTCAAACAAATGGTTGTTTAATCTCTTCTTTAAAACCTTTTGTGTTGGAGCACCCTCAACTTCTGGAGCAAGTCATTCTACTGATTAATTATTCTAATTGTCAGGAAATTCCTCCTTAGTTCTAGGTTGCTTCTGTTTTTGATTAGTTTCCATCCCTTGCTTCTTGTCCTGCCTTCAGGTGCTTTGGAGAATAGATTGACTCCCTCTTCTTTTGGCAGTCCCTTAGATATTGGAACACTGCTATCATATCACCCTAGTACTTCTTTTCATTAAACTAGACATTGTAGCAACCTCTCAATTGTAACAACCCTCAACATAGCCAAGATATGGACTCTGTCATTCATCTAGGGCGCCAGGCTCTGGCACAGAACCTGGTCTTCAAAGCTTTATCAAAGGCCAGCATGGCGGGGGGTCAACCTAGTATCAGATATGCCAGATGGCAGGCAGATCAACAGAAAAGGGTCTTCTTCGGGGCCCTGCCAGCCAACATTCTTTGGCTGATGGAACCTACAATATGCCACTCCTGCCAAGTTAGACAGGACAGATAGAAACACCTGGAAGAGTTGGTCCTGTAACGTTAATATTCATACATCTATCTAATGTTGCTCCTGTGAGAATACCTTGCAGCATGGTATGCTATATAGCTACCTAGATTTATTTGTTTATTCAATCAATCAATCAATTAAATTATAGAGCCACCCATCTATAACTCTGGGTGGCTCACAACATTAAAATAAATAAAAATATACACAAATACAAAATAAACAAGAAATAAAACACATAGCAGCAGAGAAACATAAAAAGCCCTCAACACAGCCAGAAAACAGCTCATGAATTGCTTCATCATATGCCCAGATCAGGAGTAGAAAGTCAGCAATTGATATTCTATTCAATGTCGTTGGGTTTTAAAATGAGTTAGTTAAAAATGTAAAAAAAAGAATAAAATATCTTTGCTGTCCCATGAAAAATATTTTCCACAATTATTAATTTTCTGAGATTTTGTGTCAATGTTAAGTAGACTGCTCCTTTTTTTTAACGATGGTAGTAGCCATGGGGATATTGTACAGTCACCCATCTTTTCTCGTAATGTTTTTTTTTCCGTTGCTGTGTGACGGATCCTCATTTCACATGTTGATAGACAACCTTCCACTATATTGGGATTGTTTGACAATCTTGCCAAGCTAAATGTTTCACCTGATCAGATTCTGAAGTCCGATTCACATTATTATCACCCCATGGGTCTAAGAACAGGCAAAGATTGTACACATGGATGAATTGCTGCAGATTGAACTAGTGGCTAGAACCAAAATGATATATAGCTATTGTCAATAGAATCAGAATCAGCATAGAGCTGGAAGGGACCTTGGAAATCTTCTAGTCCAGCCCCCTGCTTGAGCAGGAGACCCTATATCAGAGGTAGGCAACCTTGGCTCTTTTATGACTCGTGGACTTCAACTCCCAGAATTCCTGAGCCAGCATGGCTGGCTCAGGAATTCTGGGAGTTGAAGTCCAGGAGTCATAAAAGAGCCAAGGTTGCCTACCCCTGCCCTATATCAACCTAATTATTCCACAGGAAGTCAGTAATATTGCGTGATCCAGTGTAGAGCCAAATCTGAATGGGCTAGCTTGGTATTTTTAAAACTTAGCAACTTTAAGATGTGTGGACTTCAACTCCCAGAATTCCCAGCTTGCTTATGGTTGCCAAGTTTCAAAAACCCTGGGTGAGATGAAATAATTGGGATTCTATGAGATAATCTTTGCCAAGATCCAGATTAGTCACGATGATCATATCTTCCGACAATATCAGACCTATAAAAATGTAAAATAATCTGCTTATGAGCAGCATCACAAGAACAATAGAAAGGGGGGGTAAGATGCAGATACTGTATGTATGCAAAGTTCAATCAACTCTCCTGATTGAAATGACTGAACTAGAATTGCAACCTGCCCTACAAAGATCATTTGTATAAAGATAACACATCCTGTTGTAACTTGCCTGACTTTACTGATACCTGCTTGGTAACTTAATACATTTTTCTGAACTTTATATATCTTGTGGAGGGTTGCAGCTCTTGTACACAACATATGTGCTTATCTAAGGCTAATTTAACTCATGGCTTAGGCTTTGATTCTCCTACCATGAACAATAAAGTAAGCACAGAAGTTGGGTTCAGATAACATGCTAAATGCTACTTCATTGCTCAGCAAGCCAATTGCCTCTTAATGCACTCGAAGCTCAGCACATTATTTGCTTGTCGATATACTTAGAGCTTCCTACATGGGTCTTTTGGCCTTTGCTGGAAACACAATGTTGGATTAGTCAGGTTTAATCCAGCAGAATTATTCTTGTCTTTCTGAAAAGATTAAAAACCATATAAGGCAGCAAGTAACACAAAGCACTCCAGGTTAAAGAAGACAACAACTAAATAAATGGGATACGGATTCATCCAGCCTAACATCTGTGCGGTGCGCGTAGTCACATTCAGATGTATACCTTTGTTCCATCCCTAGATCTATTGTTCAGATCAAGCCAAAATCAGCTTAGAGAAGTGGCAGGGCCTCTCGTCCCCAAGGGCTTTCCTGTTTCAAATGACATGTCAGGACACATCAAGACACATCATCACATCTGCCTCTTTTGACAGAATTTCATCTGGGCCGTACCCTCGGCCCCACGCTTGCTGCCCTTTAAAATTGTATGGTCAGCCCAAGTAAAGGAAGATACGATTTCCCCTGGGGCTGCACAGTAGGAGGTGTCCCAGTTCAGGTATCAATATGTAGATGTCAAAGAGAGCAGAAAAAGGGAGGGGACAGGAGGGGGGGGATCTTTAGAGGCTCTGAAGCCAGGCCTGCCTTGAGTGGGTGCCAGAAGAAGCAGGGGGAGATTCAGAAATCAATAAGCTGATGGATCACAAGGCCTGGCAACTCTTTGGAGGAGCCGTTCCGTGCACCCGCACAGAGGCTGAACATCTGTCAGGCAAACAAAAAGCAAGCCGGGGGTCGAACAAAAGAAAGGATTATTTTCACTCAAGTTCTTCTTCAGACTCAGCAGGCAACGTTCAAGTCATTCTAGCCTTCGAGCTCTGCAGCCTTATGGAGTCCAGGCTGTCCAGGAAATGCCAAATGGTGTTATCCTAAGACAAAGGCAGGGATGAAAAGGGGAGCAGAGGCGGGAAGTTCAGAAAAGCTGCAGAATTCAACTGTAGGGTGCGGAATCAACCGAACGGAGCGCTGGCTGATAGAACTTCTTAGTAGGGACAGCAAAACTTATTTCTTCTTAAATTTAAGTCTCATAGTCTACAGTGAACTTCACTGCATATATTTTAATGTCGGTAATGCCTATAGTCTTTCCTTTTGCTGTTTCGAATAATGGTCCTCAAAGCACTTAAATTTATCTTCAATAAATTAATTGCTTTACTGAAACAGCAATTGTGTATGGATCCGGTGTTTCCCTTTCAAAACAACCAATGGTTCTAAACAGTTTGCGTTTATAGCGGGTATTTCCCCCACTATATTTGGGAAATTTCCATATATTCTTACCAAGAAAATAGTTTTCCCTCCATCATTTCAGATGCATGAAGATTTGCTTTCACTTGAAAGCAAGGCCTTTTAACTAGGTTTGAAGTTAACAGAATATGGGTTTTGCACCACAACCCTTTTTTAGCCATGTTTCCTCAGTCTGAAAGTTTGTGCGATCAAAACTTTACTTATTCAGAGCGTTTACCAACAATCCTTTCCAACTATGTAAAAATGAAAGAGATTCAGCAGGACGGGATCTTTAATCAAACTTTCCTTAATTTCACATATTAAAATAGTGGCATAGACTGTCAGGCAGCTTATACAAATCTACGCAAATTCCTCTTTGAAAAGGGGAAAAAAAGCAACCTCCCCATACATACAAAAGTATGGAATCTTGTTATTAAGGAAAACTAAAACAGTTTTTATGAAAGAGAAAAAACAAATCTGCTTTGGCTTCCACTGCATTAAAAATCAGAGAGAAGCTGAATCCAAGTGACGTTTTTGCCTCTCTTTTTTTTTTTTTGGTTAACTATATGTAGTAATGTATTTATTTCTGCACTCAGATGTGAACAACTATTTTTTCTTTTGAGTGTTGTGATATGCTTTTGGCCATATCTATCTATTAAACTACTAGAGCAGGGGTCCCCAACCCCTGGTCTGTGGACCGGCACTGGGCCATGGCATGCCAGAAACCCGGGCTGCACAAACAAGCAAAGCCCTATCCATGGGATGCAGGCACACACGAAACCACTCTCCCTTCCCAGGTCTGCAGAGTTAATGTGTCATTTTATTGACCATAATGTCCTTCAAATTGTGGAAATGCCATATAATAATAATTACTAGCTAAGTGTTTCACATTATTGATATGAAACGATCATATAGTTTAGTGGTGGCGAACCTGTGGCACTCAGAGCCCTCTCTGGGGGCACGCGTGCCGTCACCCCAGTCCTAGGTCTTCAGCTGGGTTTTATAAAACCTTTTCGCTTTAGGCCTCCACCACCATGTGCAAAAAAAAAAGAAGGTTCAATCAATCAGTCAATTTCAACTTCTCGCGGGAAAAAAAATCTTGCAAAGTTGGAATTGATTGAACTTTTTAGTCCCACCCAGTCTGCCGTTACCACCTCAGCCACGCCCAGCCAATGGGCCACGCCCAGCCAATGGGCCACACCCAGCCAATGGGCCATACCCACCCAGCACCCTACGATGCATAAGTGGGTTTTGGGTGGCAGTTTGGGTACTCAGTCTCTAAAAGGTTCGCCATCACTGATATAGTTAATGTATATGGATGAATTGCCTTCCTTCTTTTTCGTTTTGCATACTCTTCCATTGCTTGCTCATAGTTCTTTCTTGTTACTGACCTACAGTCTACATATAATTACTCAAGATGAACAGAAAAATATGAATAAACCAAGTTGGGGGGGGAGGGAAGGAGTCTAAATCTTTTAAGGGGTTTCTGAAGTTTATTTGATAACATTTCTCTACTAACCAAATCCCAGCTTACCTCTACAGTCAAACTCGTGATGTCACGTGACATTGCGCAACATATCGGGACGGTTTTGCCATTGCCAGCAATGGGGTGGGCGCGGCTTCCGGATGACGCATCTGGCCCACGGGCCGGCAGTTTGACACCCCTGCATGATACTTTTGTTCCAATTTTATTCCAACACAAAATATTCCTATTTATGTACCCTGAACTGATGGGAGGAAATGTAGAATTAAAATGAGAAAGGGATAGTTTCAATTCTGCACCAATTTTGGTCGGCTGTTGTTTTTATAGTTTTGGTTAAATAGCAGATCCTTTTGCCATTGACCAACTTCTGTTGGAAGTCATCTCATTGCAGTTTAAGGAGTGGCTTGTCAGGAGGACAAGATCTTTTACTGTCTGAAGTGAAGGAAGGGAGTCCCCTTAACTCCACTTCTGCATTCTACACAGAAAAATTGAACCGTCGAAATCTGAATAGTTGAAATGAGGTTTGGTTTTGGCAGAAGATAGCATCCTCCACTACAGTTAAAGGCTTCAGGGCAAACCTGAGGAAAACACAATTCTGTTCTCCAAGGCTTCATGAAACCCATTCTCTCTGCTATCTATCAACTTTTATCCAGTCTGAGGTAGTCATTACATTCTGTTCATTGATAGGACCTGCATGGAACATATTTGTTTGGATCCTTGCCATGTTAGGCTATCAGGGGTAGGCAACCTTGGCTCTTTTATGACTCGTGGACTTCAACTCCCAGAATTCCTGAGCCAGCATGGCTGGCTCAGGAATTCTGGGAGTTGAAGTCCACGAGTCATAAAAGAGCCAAGGTTGCCTACCCCTGGGCTAGCTCAACTACAGGTAGTCCTCAACTTATGATCACAATTGAGCCCAAAATTCCTGTTGCTAAGCGAATTTTGCCCCATTTTATGGCTTTTTTTCTCACAGTTGTTAAGCGAATCACTGCAGTTGTTAAATTAATAACAGGGTTGTTAAGTGAATCTGGTTTCCCCATTGACTTTGCTTGTCAGAAGGTTGCAGAAACTGACCACATGACCCCGGGGCACTGAAAGCATCATAAATATGAATCGGTTGCCAAGCGTCTGAATTTTGATCCCCTGGCCATGGGGATGCTGCAGCGGTCGTAAGTGTGAAAAACGGTCATAAGTCACTTTTTTCAGTGCCATTGTAACTTCGAACAGTCACTAAATGAAATGTTGTAAGTTGAGGACTTACCTGCATTGCAGGAGTAAATAGTAAATGACAGATGCTACTTTAGTCTTCTAACACATTCATAGCTATTGTGCTTGCAAGAAACACAGTTTTGTTTACATCTAATTTGGTGGGTAAAACCTTTTTCCAGAAAATGCTAATGATCATTTTGTGGGTAAGATCGACTCCCAGTGAAATACAGGTTGTGGAAAAAAAATCACTTCAGAGGTCAGTCTAAATCAGACATGTCAAACACAAGGCCCGGGGGCCGGATGTGGCCTGCGAAGTGGTTTCATGTGGCCCGCGAAGCCATCCTGGAAACAGTGATGGAACTGCCCCCTCTGCCTTGGCCCTGGCCCAGGCCAGCTGGGAGCCAATGTACAATTTTGTGGTGGCCATCTATGCTGAAACACATTCAGTCCTAGCTCCATAAGTCCCCCCCCCCGCATGGCCTGAGAGGAACAGTGAGGCTCCTCCAGTGGACCATGCCTTGGCACTTGCCCTGGTCCCACCCCCTTCTGCCAGAGACCCTCAGATCCCGTTCCTGCCCAGGCCCCCACAGGCATCCTTGACGCAAATGATGTAGAGCTGGCCACACCCACCTAGTAGGCCACACCCACTCCATCCATGCCCACCCAGTAGGCCGCACCCACCCTGGCCAACCCACCCAGCCCCCTGAGGGCAACCACAATGCTGATGCGGCCCTCAATGAAATTGAGTTTGTCACCCCTGGTCTAAATCAATTAGAAGACAACTGACTGGCAAATCTCAACTGTGGTGGGATAGGATATATAACAGTGATGGCGAACCTTTTAGAGACCGAGTGCCCAAACTGCAACCCAAAACCCACTTATGCATCGTCGGGTGCCAGGTGTGTGTGGCCCATTGGGTGGGCATGGCCCATTGGGTGGGCGTGGCTGCTGTGGTAACAGCAGACTGGGTGGGACTAAAAAGTTCAATCAATCAATTCCAACTTTGCAAGATCTTTTTTTTCCTGAAGAAGTTGAAATTGACTGATTGAACCTTTTTTTTGTACATGGCGGCAGAGGCCTAAAGCGAAAAGGTTTTATAAAACCCAGATGAAAACCTAGGACTGGGACAACGGCGCGCGTGCCCACAGAGAGGGCTCTGAGTGCCACAGGTTCGCCACCACTGATACATAATAACTTCCTTTGCACTTTAGGAAGTGACTTTCGGGAAAGCTAGACAGGTTGGTTTGTTTTAAATATATATATAATTAAATCCGCAACCAAGGCAGAGAAAAGGGGAGCTTTCTGAGCTGGAAGCAATTCCTCTTAAATGTGTTTCATGGTAGTTGAAAGGCAAACGAGTGAAGGAACTGTGAGCAGCTGGTAGATGGCAGCCTGTGCCAACAAGGGGGCAGGGAGGAAATGGGTGGGGGAGATGAGGAAGAGGATGGCATAAAGGAAAAGTGGCAAAAATGAATGATTCCTAACTGAATTATTTCTTAAAGTTCAGCTTTGTGCTAGAATTGTCAGTAACAGGGATTCACCCAGTAAGATGACTGTTGTCCTCTTTTAGGGGTGAGGGCACATAGCAAAAAAAAATACTGGGCTGAGAAATGAAAATGCTCTCACTCCCATTCTACAATGAAAAAGCCCATGGACAGCCCTCATTGTGAAAATAATATATTGGAGAGGACATCTCTCTTCCCAGTAATCTTTCAGCAATTCCCAGCAATCTGAAAATCTCTTTTCAAAGGCTTCCTACCTAATCTTGTAAGATATATTTCCTCGTTTTTTTAATCACTTGAATTTTCTTTAGTTAATTCCTTACTTAGCCTGTAACTTTCTCCTCCTTTCAATCATTATTTCTTTGAGCTGATAGACTGGCATTTGTGTGGCAACTTTGGAAAAGGCGATGGAGACCCTTTATTTCAGATTTCCTAGCTCCATAATAATATAATCCTATATATCTCAGTCAGGGACAATAATTCTAATTTAATTCTACATAGTGGAGCTTATCCTAGCTCAGGGGTAGGCAACCTTGGCTCTTTTATGACCCGTGGACTTCAATTCCCAGAATTCCTGAGCCAGCCCTATCCCTGTCCTAGATCAATGGGAATGGGATGTCACTGCATTCGTCAGGACATCAAAACATCTCTTTCTCTACAAAATAGGTAAATTAAATTACTTCGAATAAATGCATCAGTAATTTCTCCATCTTATTGTGCAATGTAAATTGCTCTGTGAAAATCAAGTAATAATTTACAGTTTAAGTGTGAATTGAATTTATTGTGCCTATATCTCAAGTCTTCTCAGCCTTGTGTCCCTGCAGCTCTGATGGGTAATAGTTATCACATTCCACATCTCTTGATATTGGTGACTGGGGATGATGGAAGCTATAGTGTAATATATTTGAAGGAAGTTAAGTTGGGGAAATTTGCTTCAAGTGATGTGCATTTTTTTCTTAATTTCCAAAATGAACATTAAGGATGTTCTCCTAAAAGTGCCCTTGCATAATACTATAAAGCTCACATCACTTAAATTAAGTAAAAGATATAGTAAAATCATTGGAAAATAATTCCTTACAATATACTGCAAGAAAATTCTTCTAGGTTACCCTATGTGGGGTGCAAGATCCATCTAATCTTAGATAGCTATAAAAAAATTAAAACTATTATGTAACTTTTTTCCAACTAAAGTCTACTAAGGTTATAAAATTCTGATATAATAGGTCCAGATGCATATTCTCTCCTAAAAAAAAATATTTTAAAAATGTAAATCTTCTCAAAGGAGAAAGAAACTCTCTAGCAGAGAAATATTACACTGTGGAGAATAAATCGCGTATATCAGCATATATATGACTAATCTATTTGAACTGAGAAATGTTGATTTATTAATTAGCAAGACCACCTCACAAACGGACTAATATTCCTTTGACATGAACAAAAGGTACCTGAGGTCATTGCAGCTTTCTCTTTTGGCTTTTAACTATATTGTGAGGAAATCCTAAGAAAGCCAACACCTTTTCCTTTGCCATCTCTCTCTCAGATCATTCAACTCCTGGGCCATATCCATATCCCACATGGGTGCTAAATCCCATCAGTAGCTCAGTCAAATTAGTATGAAAGGTGGGGGAAGGGTAGAAGCTGATACTTTGATCTCCAAAGGCTCTTTCATGGTTCATTTGAGAGGCAATGGCTATAGAAGGTGAGCATTCCCAGTTTATCCTCAGTTAGGTGTTGATGGCCTTTAGATAGGCTGGGAACATAATAGAGGGAAAATATTTACAAAACAAAGACCGGCCCAGCATTAACATTGTTAATGGGCTCTGGAAAGGATGGATGTGTAAATAATATGTAAACTTTAGCCTCTTGGGTCTGTATTCCTTAAAAAGATAGAATGATAACACTGCCTTCTTTATTCTGGGCTACCACTGACAACTCATTATAATTTATATGTGAAAGAGTAAGTGTATACTTACGCCTTCTGTCATGGGAAAATGGGTGGAGAAATGTTAAAGATCTACAGGTGCTGGTGGAGAGGAAGGTCTTTTGTGAGCAATGAGTTTGTTGAAAGAGGCAAAATGGTTCTGCTCACTTTGATATAGGAAAGTAAAAGCTGGGTGTTTCGGGACAAACATAGAATTAAATAGAATGCAATGGGAAGGACTTACCATAGTGAAAACATAGAAGGAAAATTAAGAAGATAGATCAAGGAGAAATGGTGCTGATGGGCCTAATATAAAAGTGAAAATAAATAAGATACTGAGTTGGTTTGGTTATACAGAAACAATGAATGAAGCTCATTTCCCCAAATAAATGTATGAAGCCCAAGGAGAGGGAGAAGACAGAGAAGGCTGTGGGTGGATCAAGTTGATGAAATCCTCAAACAAAGAGGTGAAAAGTTCAAGATAAAATAAAAAGCAACCTATGATAGAAGCCAGGATGGTCTGCAAGGATAGAAAGATATTAAAGTATTCATGTCTATTGAATACTAATTTTATTAAGTTCAATAGGACTAAATGGGTAGAAGCGATCACTGCTGAAGTAGCAGTTAAAAAATTTCTCTTATGAAAGATGTTCAGTAGCGTAAGTCCACGTTTTTCATATACAATTCAAATTACATTAGATTCAAATTATATAGAGATTTCCAACATTCCTTTAAAAATAGCATAAGTATTAAACCAAAAGGGGAAAACTGTAGGACAAGCTTAAATGAAGCTGTGTCAAGAAGGCATGCCACAGCTTCATTCACCAATAAACTTTGCAATATAGATGAATTTCATATATCCTTGCATTCTAAATATGTGTTGTACATTGCATATACTTCCTAGTTGGTGGGGTGTAGGCAACAGTGTGTCAGTGTGTAAAGAAGTCTGTGTAGATTAAAGGCCTAAGTTCTAGATTCATGGAACAGTATGAGCATGGTGTGGGGGGGGAAAAAGGATTTTGGTTGAACTTGTGGCATGCCGGCCAAAATATGACTGGTTCTTTTGAAGTTTGGAATGTATGAGGAGTAAAGAGCAGGATTTAGCACATGAAAGACGTGAAATAAAAAGAGAGATGCTGGGTGTCTCTCAGCATCTCTAAGAGAAATGTATTATTTCTGAATGAAAGAAGCCTGACCTTATGGAGTGGAATTGACAACTACACGCAAGAAAGTGACGGTGATGCTTTAAGTATGAATGAAAGTTTTAAACCATGTGTCAGAAAGTATCTTTGCATGTAGTTGCATAAAATTATGCCTAATAATTTAGAGTACTTCTACACCTTCTATACCCAAATTTGAAGGAATCTAAGCTGCTGCAGGTGCTGCACCAACCCAAATCCCCTCACCTCCGCTCCACACAAGGCAGGCAGGTACCTTGGCCGAAGCCAAGGGAGAAACTGGCAACACACTTGTTACTTTCATTTCTGCTTGCTGCAGCTAGGCCAGGAGTAGGCAACCTTGGCTCTTTTATGACTCATGGATTTCAACTCCCAGAATTCCTGAGCCAGCATAGCATAGCTGGCTCAGGAATTCTGGGAGTTGAAGTCCATGAGTCATAAAAGAGCCAAGGTGGCCTACCCCTGAGCTAGGCTATTGAGAGGAGTTTGCAAAACCACCAAGCTAGCATTTCTCTTACAGGTTCTGGAAGGAAGGATAAGGTAAGAGTTCTCCCAATGGTGAAAAAACATATAGTACCTTTAAAAACAAAGCAAACCCCACACCAAGCACAATGCAGCTGAGTCAGAAATCAATCATCTTATCTTTCTAACCCAAAGGCTCAGAGCTGCTAGCAAAGAGGCTCAAAATCTTGTAGAACCTATGGACTCCTATTTACAATATTGGCAAATTCAGGTTGAAAGAAGAGGATTTGAAGTCCTGATTAGGGCACTGAGTGATCTGATTAACATTTTTGTTTGCCCCTTCTGATACTTACGTGGTGCTTATTCCATAGCCCGCTAGCAAAGAGCAGAACTATCCCAATAATAGCATGTTTGCTGTCATATATCTAGTAGGTTATGGACACATTTTTGTTGACTTTAGCTAAAAACATTTAGTTAGCTGTTCCTAATCTTTTAATTCTGAGGCATCTCAGGATGAGGTTACCTGTTAAACATCTTTCTCTGAGGAAGTTCCACCAAATGGTCATGGTGCTTATTTTTGGATAAACGTGTTCAGGATTGCAGTATTAATCTTCACAACAATCTTCTGATATGTATAATATGTAGACCCAAGGACCTTGACAGCTAGCCCTTGCTTTCCCAATGCCTCTAATTCAGGCCAGTTATGCATCTGGCTATATTACATGTACATTTAATATGCAGGAACAGTTGTAATGGGCTGTATCTATTTCATTTATCATTTCCAGTATTAGATTAGATTATCAGCAAAGTATAATCTGAGGATCACAGCGTCCCGTCCTGCAAATTAATCTTAATAAGGTGAGAATGGGACTTTATGTCTTGGATGAAATAATTGTAGGAAAATACTGTGTTTTTAAAAAGCTTTGAGTATCAAGGACCCCTTATTTCAACCCTGAGCTACAAATATTCTCCTTTATCAGCTTTTTAGCTTTACTTAGTTATCTGCTGTTGTCATAGCCAAGTCTTTCTTGGGGGAGCTGGGAGAACTTTTCACATCCTTGTTAAATGCTTCAGACCACAAAGCTTTCTATGAATTCCCTTGATCATGTCATTGCTATGGTGTAAAATTGAATTACTTTTTACAATGCAAGTAGCACCCTGACAAACCATGGGTTCTTTTTTTCCCACACTTAGAAGAAGCAAAAGGAATGAGAAATAGATGGGTACAGATGAAGAGAGGGGAAACAGGATTTTCATTTTAAGGGGACAAAAAGCCTTAAATTTACCTTGAAAATGAAGATGACAAAAATTTTAAAAAAAACATTCTCAACCTCTATTGCAGTGCAAAAGTTCCTTGTTTTTTTTTTAACAAAAATTTAAAGGAAAAAAACCCCCTAGACTGTAAATGTTAGCATTTATATTGTAAAATATGATGTGCCTGAAATGAACTTAGGGGGGGGAAAGCCTATACCCAACTGGCAGCACGTTGAAGAGACATGGTTCAGAGTAACCCTGTAAATTGAACACCATTGGCCCTGTACCAATTGGAACATGGCTTGGACCTCAGTTGCAGCAGCAAAATGTCTTGAGCGAGTCCCACATGGCGTCCCTGAAATTTGAGATAAGCAAATGAGACTTTGCTTCAAGCTCTTTTCTGTTTGGATGGTTAAATGAGGTGTTCAAAAGAAACAGAATATTTTTATCAGTATTCTGTGCTCTGGGCAATTGACTCTAGTTGGTCCTGTTTGTTAATGACTGTGTTTATGATATTTGTTTTATTCTTTAATTAGAATGTTAAACAGAGTTAAGATTCTTTCCCTTCTGTATTTTTATTTAGTTTTTATTTTTTTTTAAAAAAAATCCAGATACAATTTCTTATAACGATTTTATAAATATGCAAGAATTTTAATATTCTCCTCCACCTCTTTCTCCTCCTCACAGTCCGGTCAAGATTGATCATGAGTGTCGCCTGACTTAGACAAGGTTTGAATCCCAGCATTGCCAGTTTCACATCTCAGATACCCCAGGACACCTCAGGTTTCATTTCCAGAGGTGAATTGCTCAAAGGTACTTTGGGAGATGGGACATGTGAAACTAGTCTGTCCCATTTCAGAAGTTTCTGCCACCTTCCCCTTAGTAAGAAAAGGAGAAGGGGGGGAAAGTAACTTGTACCTTTCTTTTTCTTTCTGTGTTTTTTCCTCCCCTCATCACTGTCCCCTTTGGTTCTCCCAAGGAAAGTTGTGAATAATGAAGGGTCACCATAATCTCACCTTTAAGCTTTGTAGGTGATGAGATGTTGCTTGTTCACACTGATGTGAGAACAACCCCTCAGCGGGGGAACTGTGTTGTTAGAAAGTCAAGATAAAGTTATAATGCCCTGACACCTCTTTCAGTTTGCATCCCTCCCTTGAAATTCACACAGTGAAGATGAACCTGTGTGTTAGCTTTAATTGACAGGGATGAAACAGTTCTTCTAAGCTGGCATGAGGCTCTTTTTACTAAATTTAAACATAGTGTTTTGTTTCCATTTCTCATTTCAAAATAAGATTGGGATTTTAAGGCCAGATGACCTATCATAAATCTGCTCAATAGAAACTCTTCTGTACCTGGTGTAGAATAAGAAAATAAATACCAGGAGTGGGGAGAAAGCATTGTTTCTTGTTCTGAAATGCTGCTGGTATGGAGAAGTTGCTTTCAACAGGTGATCCCTGTTGAATACTATTTCTACATTCCAAAAAACGGGAAAGAAAATGAGCTTTTTCTGCTCTGAAATAGATTCAGCTTGCGTAGAAAGTAAAAAATGTTACTATTACTTTTAGGATGGAATTTTCCACAATGTGGATTATATAAGTGAGGTCAATTAATGTTCTCCAGGATGTGTCCATTTTCTAGTCTCTGATGGATTAAATTGTAGTCTCTGTATGGATTAAATTCTCTCTTCTCTCTCAAATTCTCCATTCTCTCTCAATGCAGGCTACCTTGATGGGTCTTTATTTTGTGGGTAGCATCAGGAAGACTTCAATGTATGCTTGGTGTTTCCTAAAATCCATACAATCCATTTATATTCCATAAATTTTATAAATAAACAAACAATCAAACAAACAAACAAACAACTTGCCTTGAACGTTCAGAAAAAAAGAAAAGGCCTATATTGTTAGGTCAGGTGGTCTCTCTATTGTAGAAGCTTACGAATCTATTAAATTGACCAGCACCATCCAACGTAATCTGACAATAAACAGCTTGTGTCAGTTACCTTCTCAATTTTTTCCAGAGCACTTCTGCTTCCTTCATGCTCCTCCTTTCAACAGATCAAGCTAGTATCTTTTTTTTCCCTGTTTAGTTCCTTGGGAAAAAAACAACGAAAGAAAGAATTGGCTTCAAGTGCATACTTGGCTATTCTATGTGGCTTGAGTTCTGCTATATCTTGCCTAGGCCAGAAAAACATTATATTTTTGAAAGTGTGATATTCAATTCTGTGCTACCAACTTTTTTACTTCCACTTCCAATAATCTATTGGCCCTTGGGGTAATGGGAGGTGCAACTGGGAGCATTTCAAAGCTCCGGAAGTCCTCTATTCTATTTGGTGTGAGTCCAAAGGACAAAAAGAAGTCATCAGCACAAGAATGTTATCTAACACCTTCCAATAATGGTGATCTGTACCACAAACCTAGACATAAGGACAGGTCTGTTTTCTTCTGCATTTGTTTTAAATTCTTCCAGATGTGAACAGGGCCTAGAAATAGCTACACCCTAACAAATACATCAGAATGTAATGGCAGAAAACAGTTAAGTTTCTTTAATATGAGCAACTGATAGGAATCTCTAGTGTAGGATCATATGATTTAGTATCAAATTGAATTGCATTTCTATTGCACCATTCCTAAAATAAGCTAAAAATGATATTTTAATCTCACAGTTACACAGAATTAATTCATTTGTTTTCGGTATACACATTAGGGCTATCAAATCTGGGCCACACAAATTAAGATCACCGCTAGATAGCTACAAAAACATTCAAACAACAATTTTTTTCCTATCTAGTGGTCATCTGGATTTTTGCACCTCAGGTATAGTTGCCATTTTATACCACTTTGTAGTTAAGCCATGCCATTATTTGAGTCTGGAATCCCCATGTTTAAAAATGGCACTCTAGCTACGTATTGAGTCACAGGGTCTGTGTAATTCAGATGTATTTCAGCTCTTGATAGAAGGTCTTGTTTGCCTGCCTTTCAATATGGCTTTTGAAGTAATGCTTTTGCAGGTTTATGGAAGCTGCCGGTGGTGGTGATGATGATTTTTAAACAGAAGGGAATGATTAAAATTCAGGCAATAAATCATAGGGGAATAAAAAGGGCAATGTCTTAATCCAATGCCAGAACAATCGACATCATGCTTTAAATATCAAAAGTATTATTACACTGGTAATGATCTTTGCTGTCCAAATTCATTGGCTGCTCTGTCTTGGAAAACTCATGGGCATGGAACAAGGAATCATGTAGCCCTTATCAATAAGAGAAATTAGTAAAAATAATTCAGTCCTTGAACAAAGGACTGTTAAATTGCATATGCTACTAAAAATCACAGCACAGTGTAGAGCTGAAATAGTGGCATATATAATGATTTCATAAAGTAATTACTTGTATGCTGCCCAGAGTCCCTCTGTGATGGACGGTTTCTAAATTCAATAAATCAATAATAAAACAAATACAGGATTTGACCACTTCATTGTTGGAAGAACTCTCATCATCTGATCATCAACATGGTAAAGGTAAGTGGAGGACACCAAGTTGAGAAGATGGGGATAGATAGACCATTTGCTCAGCTGGTTTATTTGTCAGTATGAAAAACTCTGCCATTACATTTTCGGTTGCCATGTAAATTAGGCCTGCCTGTTGTGATACATCAATTAAGCTGTTTGAATAAATTAATCTGAAAATTCTATGAGGACGTGTCTTTGCTTTGGGATTAGACGGGGGAAAAATCAAAACAAAGCAAAATAATCCTGACCCAGTCACTTTGGCGGGAGAGATCTGTTTTGTGATTTGTTTTCCTCAGCAGATAATTCATGGGTTGAACATCTTTCATGCATATATTGTTGTGTTTAAATAAGGAGTCAAAAGCTTCACCATTTGGTTTAAAAGGCCTCAAACACTTCTCATAATTTAACTTAATAGACTTCAGCAATGTGCCAGCTAAACAAAATGCCATGTGCATATTGAAATGGAGCAGCAGTTTGCAGCTGACTATTGCTTCATTATTTCTGCTGATTACATATTCATCCCGCCTCATGGAGCAGCCTTGCTGATGATTTGAGTGAAAACTCTTTAAGCTGTGCCAAGTGAAATGACTGCCACACTGGCTTCAAATCCCAGTTTTAACGATGAACGTAGAAGCATAGTGAGGTACAAAATCCAAGTGCACAATCCCCTGCATTGAAAGGTATGGATGGTTAAATGGGTTTAAGCTATATCATGCTAACAGATTAACTCGATGTAAGACACACAGATCTTGTTTGGCTGTCTTTAAGACTCCATAGCAAAACAAAATAAAAAATAAAAAATTAACGAGCCAAATTATGCAGTCATTATAAGGGCCTTGACTGCCAAAAATGTTTTGCTTTGGGTCTTTTGTGATTGTGATTTCAGAAAGGGAGCTTCAAGGTCTGCTGTGAGGATGGAATCTACTCAGCAGCCATAGAATTCTTATAAACACAGCTCTGTGGGTCTCTAAATCAGGGGTCCCCAATCCCCAGTCCATGGACCAGTACCAGGCCACGGCATGCCATCAACCGGTCCGCACAAACAAGCAAAGCCTCATCCATGGGATGCAGGTAGCATACAAAACCTCGAAAAAAACCTTTCTCCAAGGAACCAGTCCCTGGTGCCCAAAAGGTTGGGGACCTCTGGTCTAAATCATACAACTGTTACTTCCCCTGTGAAGAGAGAATAGCTTTTCAGGTGTTCAGTGATTATCAATGGCTACTAGTCATGACAGTAATATGAGTCCTCCAGAATCAAAGATTTCTAATTTGCAGAGTACTGAAAATTCCACTTTTTTATTGCCTCTAGGGCTGAAGGATCATAGTGGCCCATCATCAACTACAGGCAAGACCCAGTTTTCAACAGGGTTAGAGAAACCAGGAATTTTGAGAAAGTCTTAGTGGAGAAAACCCCTACCACCAAGCATGCAGTGAGGGTTGCGTGTGTTCAGTGGGCATTTAGTTGGCTGAGCATTGTGGTTGAGATGACAGATTTATTTCTTTAGTATCTTTTCAATCTATCTTCCCTCTAAAGAGCTCACTGAGGTCTTTGAGATAACACAACAAGCCTGTGAGATGGGTTGGCCTAAAAGATAGCAACTGACCTAAAGTCACTGAAGGAACCTCATTTTATGATGCATGGAGGTTAATGTTTGGGTAGCTAACCAGAATCCCTAACATGATGTTAAGTGTAATCGTATGTTCTACAGAATAGATATACCTATATAAACAAAACTTGAGGATAAGGACAAAGATATTCTTTGATGTGGCATCACCAAAATTAGCCATTTTACTAAAATCTAGGTAAAATTGCTTTTTACATAGCCCTTTAGCAAAAGAGGATAATTTTATAATCCCTCCTTTTGAAAATAACTTGTTACAAACCCACTAGAAACAAAACAGCATGTCTAATAAAGCAAGTATATCTCTGAATCTTTGCTCTCATGGATTAGATTTAGTCCACTATAGTTTTGTTTATGGCCCAGGATCAAGACTGTGTAACTTTTTGCCCAGATAAAGATGTATAGTACATGCCCCACCTTATTTGAAAAGATTCAAGAATAGTTGTAATGTACACTTGTACTAACAAGGTGCACATACTGATCTCTAGAGCTGGAGCATAGCTGTTTATATTTTCTATATCTCTGATAATTCTGGACACAATGGAACATATTGGGGTTGGGTGGGAAATTACTAGTAAGATTAATTGCCAAAAAACTCTTTTTAACACATGAAAGATTCCCTCTGGAATTGTGTCTCTACATCACATTCTGGCAAAATAATAAGCATGAAGGTTGAGAAACAATGCCTGCTTTGGAGAAAAGGGTGGTGGCGGTAAAAGGGTGGTTGGTAAATATTGCAGACCAATTATTCAAATACCCCATTCACAGTTCTTTATTAAAGCCAGACTAAATTAGCAGGTCACCTCCCCACTCAAGTCATGTCTGTTTACTCTCAATAATGACAAAATGTAGACGACTGTCTGCTAGGACCAGGGTAGAGTTGGCACATGCATCCCAGACTAGCAGAATGTTGTGGGAAACAGAAATGGAAGCATCTTGATATATGAGAAAAAATTGTCATGGGAATTATTGTTTCTCAGTGCAACAGCTATAATAAATAGTTGCCATATGCTAAGCACAGATGCCACTTTGAAAAGCATCTCAGTGGCAGCCCAGCCAATGTTCTCTAGAGTGTCGGATCTTTTATCAAACAATTGCCTCATTGCAATATGAGCTAGTGCCCCCAAGGAAAGGTATCTCTCTCTCTCTTTTTTCTCTTTTTTTTTTTAAAAAAGCTTTAGCTACAGAGCATACTACCAGTTTAACATGAGTGGCAATGTTCTGTGGGCTTTCTATAGAAACTGAAACGGAATCATTTCAGCAAGGTGGAAGATGTTGCAAAACATATTCTTAGATTTCCAAATATTTCTTAGCGTATCTAGGAGAAGATAATGCTAGCATTCATTTTCAGAAGAGGAAAAAAGCCCCGTAACCAAATAAAATGAGAAGGAAGGAGAAGTGCCAAGTTTATTTGGGTGTACGTACAGGATGGGATAAACCTAAGTAAGTGACTTCAGTAGGATTGCATCTTGGAAACTAAGATTTGGAGCTTAATGTAAAATATTACAATTTGTCCTCAGGAATCCATCCATATCTCAAGGTTTAAATAAATTTCTCCAGAAAGTAAGAACTGCTAATCCAGAAATTCTCAAACTGTGGGTCACAATTCCTGGGGTAATTCTGAGCAGCTTTGGAAGAGAGTCACAAACTGTGGGTGGGAGGTGATATTCAAAATGATTTTGACTTTCCCTGGACCAGCTGGTTAGCTCAAGAGTCCTGGGGAATGAAATCTGACACAAATTTTGACAACACCATTTCTTACAGGACCCAAGAAAAGAGTCGCCTCTGCAAACAAACTCTTAGCAGGGACCAGCATGACACTAGTTTGAAGGACATAGCTCAGTCTTCCATCTGATTGACAGTAGCCATGGAGATGCCGCTGTCACTGAGGGACAGACCGGGGCCAGACTGTTGCTGGAGTTGGACATATTGGTCTTACGCAGCGTGAGGTCTTTCCTCATCCTTCTCAACCATTTTCATGATCATCCATACTATTGCCATTTAGATTTATAGGAGAAAGCTGGTTGCATTTGAGATGCTAAGAAGGAATAACTTTGTTCAACAATCAACCTAGAAAATGGAGAAAAGCCATTCTCTGCCCTCAGTCTCACAAAGGGGTGTTTCAGGCAGTGCTGAATTACTCAAGATGGGAGGACCAACAACCTAAGCCATTTCCTGCCCTATGTGCACTGAAGCACAGAAACAACAGGTGCCATGCGCAGAGAGGCTTTGGCAGAGAGGTTACTTAGCACCCAGGCCATCTCTTCTTTGTAGCGTAACTTCTGCTGTACAAATATCATAGCCCCAACAAGCACAGCAGCAGAAGTGGGACATGAGATTTAAGCAGTCATGGGCAGCAGACTAGACATAGAAAGAGGACAAAGCCTTCTCTGCTCAGAGCTTTCCCACCTGGAAGACAAAGCTGCCTTTTGCCTGTTTTAACATGGTGTGAGGTTTTTCTGCAGACAAAAGCTGAGCACCTCATGGTCCTCCCCGCCAGTTCTGCAGCTGTCAGCTTATATGGACCCTTCAGGACTGCTAGTACATATATATATGGGATGCCTCTTGGTAGTCATTGTAACTAAAAATGCCACACAGTATATGCACTACGTAAAAATAGAGAAATCATAGAAATCATAAAAAAAATCTCTGTACATGCAGACATGATGTAATATATCAGCTGAATCTCTCTGCTCTAAGAGCTTAAGGGAAGGTGAACTGTAGATACCTGTCATGGCCCCATTGGAGCCTGGTTCGGAGGAGGAGGAGGAGGAGGAGGAACCGGGACTATCCAACAGGGATGGCATGTTTCTCCTTGGCATGTTTGGAGAGCAGGGGCTGAGGGCGGCTGCTGATAGGCAGTGGTGCTGATAGGCAGCAGATCCCCTCTGATGAGGAACAGCTGCCTCCTCCACTCAATCTAAGGACATGAAGAGTAGAGCACAAACAAGCTCAGAGAAGGGCTTCAAGGCTACTCGGGAGAAGGTTGCTCCACCCCTCCTCACAAGAAAGAACTGGAGTGGAGTGACTTATGGAGAAGCCATGGGGAGTTAGCTTTTGCCTGGAACAATTGTTTGTTTTGGCTTACACTCTCTTGGCTTTGACTCCTGCCTTTTGCCTTTGCCTTGCCTTGAAGATTGCTTGTTGCCTCTTGCTTTGCCTAGCTGTAAGGACGGCCTTCTGCCTTTTATCTTGGACTTTGCCCTTATCTTGTGGAGTGCTGTTTGCTCTTTGCTTTGTTGTCTTAGGAACTGCCTTTGCCTTGTACCTTGTCTTTGGTCTGAGGACTGCTATGTATCTTGTGCCTGAACTTTACCTTGTGGACTACAGTTTGACTCATAGACTTGCTCAGGTGGGTAGACTGGACTTGGAACCCTGGACCTTGCCCTGTGAGGGTGTCTTTGTATTATAGGGGCTGTTGTTTGGGTGACTGAGCGTGGCTGCCTTCAGGGTAGCGTGGGGTGGAGCCTGACCAGTCGTTGGAGGGCCATTCATTTGAACATTTATTGAGAGCAATAAAGAACTTTCTAGAGCAGGGGTAGTCAACCTTGGCCCTTTTATGACTCGTGGACTTCAACTCCCAGAATTCCTGAGCCAGCACAGCTGGCTCAGGAATTCTGGGAGTTGAAGTCCACGAGTCATAAAAGAGCCAAGGTTGACTACCCCTGCTCTAGAGGCCTGCCTTGCCTTGACCACTGGGTCATAACAATACCATTCTGAGATATTCCTACTTTATTTCTGAGACACCACCCTGCCTCTTGCTACATGAACCTGGAGCTGTCCAGTAACATATCACAAACAGTTCTGTCAGCAAAACAGATCTGAATTTTATTAGACAGTTGTTAATCAATTTCAAAATCCTTGCAAAAATATAGAGATTGATTTTCCCACTTCTGTAACTGACATGCACTGACCACAGCTTTCAAGTCTCAAAAAGAGTCAAGCAAGTTGTTATTCTCTTTTCTGAACATGCACAGAAGCCCTGCTATGGACTTTCAGTGTGCTTGCAGTTTCTTTAGCAATTTTTTAGCTTTACGGGGTAGGGCATAACCCTATGCCCGACCCTTATCCAGACTTAGGACTGGCTGGGTTGCCTTAAAACAGAGATGGCTCAGGTGGAGTTATGTGCAGATGCGTGGTGAAACAAAGGGGGGGGGGGGCTTGGAAGAAATAACCACCAGTTTAGATAAGGAGGCCAATAAGAGTGACTTACCTATGGATTTTGAGAAGAGCAGGTTTATGCAAGTCAGGATTAGTTTATGCTGAGTTTATGCTCAGGATTATATGCCTATAACAATCTATGGCCAGGCTGTAGAACAAGTCCAACAATTTATTTATCTTGGTAGCATTGTATCTATCGATGGAGGTATAGGTAAGAATATTAACTATCAAATTGGAATGGCAGCAGCCATGTTTCAATGCATGCACTCAATTTGGTCTATGGCAGCCTTAAGTATTACCACAAAGATAAAACTCTTCAAGAGTGTTGTTCAACTGCAGTATATGCTTGTGAAACATGGAAGTGTACAACCAAGATGATTAAATGTTTTCCAACAATGCTGCTTGAGAAGAATCTTCTGCACCTCATATTGTGACCACATCACTAATGAACAGGTACTACAAAGATCAGATTTAGAACATCTACTGAGAACTGTGAATGCAAGTTGAACGAGGCTCATTGGTTATATCTTACGTATGCCTAAAAACTGACATCCAAAAATTGCACTATGTTGGATAGCTTCTGGAAGAAATGAGTCCAGCCTCAGAAAACCTGGCACCAAACACTTAAGAAAGATCTTAAGATTATTAGTATCCCTTGGGATGATGCTGAAGATGCTGCAAACTGTGGGGACACACTTGCTGTCTAATGTGCTCTGCACAGGACTTAATGATGGTGGTGGTGATGATGATGATGATGATGATGATGATGATGATGATGATGATAGAAGCACTGTTCTGTAAGCTATAACCATGATTTTAGCTGTTGGAAAAGTGCTTTACTGGAACACTACAGCAGCATTGCTCAACCCTGGCAATTTTAAGATAGGTGGACTTCAACTCCCAGAATCCCCCAGCCAGCTACATGAATATATACTGTAATTCATACGCTTGTTTTGTATTACCTGATTTTAAAAAGTTATATTTTTTAAAAAGTTATATTTTCAAAAAGTAAGCCACCTCTAGAGTGGTTTTTTTTCTTTGAATGGAGCTGAAGGAAGTGATTTTGGCCAATACCTCTTTTTGTGTCCTGTCCCCATACTACCTCATCTTCCAACACCAAGCCTATTGAGTACATTGTCATGAAAAAGGAAATAGGTAAAATTATTATTTCTTATCAACAGTCTGAACAGCATTCCACTCATGAGAAGCCATAATTGTTGATTTAAACATTCTTAAATGTGAACCTAATAATAAACCTTCCAAAAGTTCATAACTTTGTGCAACCAGTTCCATGTGCCATGACTCTCTTGTCTTAAGCTGCAGAAAAAAAAACAGTTTAAAAAGTAATTTAACATAGGGTGGGATGCTTTCTTCTTCCCTCATGTGTGAAAAGCGAAATACCACAACTCCAAGCATCATCTGCCAAGATGGGAGCTGAAGATGAAGACACCTGCAACCCATCTAGAAGATGACTTGGTTATACACAGCCCAAAGTCTCTCTCTCTGTCTCTGAGGGAGATGGGTGGTTCAAATATGTGAACAATAAATACATGAAATTAAAATAAATAAGGTTGGGAATGACCAATCTACCAAACCATTAAGCCATCTGCATTCAGTAGCGTAGATTACACTGTGAGGTCCAGGAATCCATTTAGAAATCTGTGGAGAAAAACAAACAAACCAGGGAACCATTATGTTGCACCTAGAATACCAAAATGAAAGCAGACTCATTTGTTGGTGGATATGCCAGGAGGAGTGAAAGGATTTAAGCAGCATGGGAATGTAAATACCTAATAGCCCAAAGGTGGAACTAGGTTTAAAAAAAAAGGGGGAAATTCTGGCTAATACTGCTACTGGTGTGAATAGAGCTATAAAAGTCTTTAAAAAGCAAATGGCACCAAGAAAACAAATCACACTTTGTTTCACACTTCACTTTCCAAGGATGACTTGAAGGCATACTCTGGCTGAGGGATAAGGAAGACCATGAAGCTTAACTAGAATCAGGGCCAACCCTGTAAAAATTAACACAATCTCTACCAAAAGTCTTTCTTCCCCCTTCAGTAAATATACATGTTGATATATAAATGCCTAATATCAAACACCCATATATTTGCAGCTGAGAGTTCTCTATCCTGCAGCTAAACAATCGGTGTGCATTATTTCAGGTAAGTCTGGGATAATTTAGTGCTGATGGGGTTCACATCAGGATAACAGCAAAGCATCTGTGCTGGTGAGGAAGTATGAATAGAGCCCCTCTCCCCCCTCCCATGCTTCTCTTTGGAATGACCAGATGGCCCTGAATGGCAGATAGTTTAAAAAAAAAAAACAGACAGGCTCCATCTATTCCTCTTCTCACTCTAATCAAGGATGATTGTTGTTATTTAAAAACAAAAACAAAACAGCTCAAACCCAAGACTAAATCTCCTAGATGTTTTATCAGAAACTATTTTGCCTCATTTATTCATTGTCCAGGAGACCACTGCCATTAAAATAGCTGTAACTTCACCAATATGTTAATTAATGTGTTTGGCCAGAGAGTGAAAAAGGAGCTGCACAAGCAGGCTGCAATTTGTTATCAAACAGAGGGTTATATATCCATAAGAATTATGTGGAACCATTGAGTTATTTCACTTCTCATGTACTGTAATAGCCAGTGGCATAACTGAGCTTCAGGCCTTAGAAACAGATTCTTGCTTTCACATTATGTGACTGGCACTTGTTTTGTCTCAGCCTAGAGAAATGCTGAGAGGACAGTTTTGCACGACGTTGATGGGACTCCTGTTTCATCTTATGTCTTGGCTACTTGCAGCCAACTTCAAGAATAGACACTCATGCTGTGTTAAGTTAGTAAGACGATGTTTTGTGTAATAATAGGTGTGTTCCTTTTTTTTAGACATGATAATTATTTGAATGAGATTTAAATGCTATCTGAAGAAATAAGAGAGATTTGTGATAAAATCAATGATTTATGAGATTATGAATTAGAATATATCTGGATTAGTATTTTAGAAGGGATACCCGAAGTGATAATACGTTTATCTAAGATTAAATTGGACTATGGTAACTGTAAATTAATAAAGTTCAAAACAGGATTAGGATTTATAGATATGTAATGTAGAAATGGATTATGTTAAATAGGTTATATTATTTGAGGGGAAAAGAGAGGGAACATTTAATGTATTTACTTGAGCTATTATATGATTTTGTTTTTGGATGATTGATCACCTAACCACCATGGTGTGTCTTGAGCGTTCTGTTGTAAAAGTTAAAAAAAACCAATAAAATTTGTTATATATATAAAAAAAAGAATAGACACTCATGGCTCTTTCATTTCCCTTGTCTCTCCACCACCACCACCATCACCATTTGCTAGGAAAGAAGAAACATCAAAGAAATTCCATAGTAAGGATGCTAATTTTCCCTCTTCCTTCATAGCTGACTAAATAGACCTTCCTTCCTCTCCTCATCTACTGAAGTCTAAGAGAACAGCCATGAGGACATCTGTGCAGAAATGCTCAACCGTAGTGGAAACCCAGAGAGTGGGGCCAAGGGCTGGATGAAAATGCCCAGATGCCTCAGCTTTTCTATTAGCTGAATGCTGCATGCATCAATATATCTGAGGCCACACCCCTGAACCGTGAAGAGTACAGTCAGCCATTTTAGAACAATGGTCACAAAGCAGCTAATTCTTGTTGCAGCAAGCAAAAAGTTAACAAGTCCTAAAATTGACTCCAGAGTTCAACCCCTGTGCTACATATATTCTGTTCTATGTTGGTACTCCTAGAATTCTCAATCAGCACAACTGAAAGTTAGGAAACTTTGGAAGACATATAAATGACCTCACACAAAAAGGTGCCAGGCTTTGAACTACCAGGTCAGCAGTGGACAATCCTGAACAGGATTCGCACCTCACATGGCATTTGCTGGGATTTACTGCATAAATGGGTTATAATATCCTCCCCTCAGTGTGACTATGGAGACCCTCATCAAACTGGAGATCACATAGTGACCGGCTATAAGCTGAGAGCATATACTGATCCAGTATCTGATTTCTTTCATATAAAATAATGATGCTGCACCTCCATTGATATTTAAACATAGATCTTTCTAATATTTATATTTGATATTGATATTTATTTACTAATCTAGGTAAAATGTTAATATATATTGCTAGTCCATGTATAGTATGCCACATGCTAAATAAATAAATGGAGACTTTTAAAAGTTTGACCAGCAGCATCCCTGGAGCGGTGTGGGTGAGTGCCAAACCAGTCAATCTGACAAGAGTAGCATCACACTGGGGATGCACCTGAAAAGCAAAGCTTGCAGCATGATGGTGTGACCCTACTTTCTTCATTTAGAGGAAAGCAGCAGGAGATGCAGATGCCTAAGATCTCAACACTTCTTGGAGGGTGATGCTTTGAGGAAGACTAATTTGTCCTGTTACCCCCTGAACACAGTAAGGTGGCTGTATTGTCATAGATTTTTCTAAAAGTAAGGAACACAACACTGAGAAGCATGTTTATTGTAATGATTATTAAAGGCCTCCTTGAGAAGAAAGAGGGACTCTGAACAATGGAAAAGCAAAGGTTTTTTGTTACATATTTAGAAGTTGAGGGCTATAAGGTGGGAAATCCTAAGGATCTGATTCGTGGGCCAGTTTGGAGAACTGTGGGCCAGTCCTTGTCCATGTACTTGGGATTATTTTCATTGTTGGGCAAAATGGACCTTTCAGGAAGGCAGCAGAGCCAAAGAAGTCCATTGTTAAGGAGATGGAATGTTGAAGTCATCAGCTGATAAGAAGATGGAAGGCTGTGGCTTCTCCAGGTTGCAATTTCCTTGTAAGTGTTGACCTTGGGTTGGGCTGTGAGCTGGTAGGGAGCTTCTATTTTGAGGTCTAGATGGGATTAAAAGATATTGTCTGCAGTGTGTGTGTGTGTCATTTGGGGTCTGATGGAATTAGGCAAAGAGAGGAGTTCAAGAGTGGGCTTGAGTGTAATCATATCCAAAAGATGGAGTTTGGGAGAAAGAGTGCAGTCTCCATTTACTGAATTAGGATACATAAATGAACACTGAACACTAGAGGGAACTAGAAGGAACTAAAGATTACAATTAAAGGAGAACACTTAAACTCAGCCTACAAATACAGAACCAGGCAAATTACATTAATACTGAAGGATATTTGTGAACAATGGACCCATAAATTAATTTTAAGAGTGTCTGTCTCTATAGTGTTTAAAAGATGTTATGGAAGAGGAACAAGTTTGACCTGACAAGATTGATTTGAAAGTGGATTTAAAAATGACAACCTAGAAGAATGACATGGGAAAAAATGTTACATTGTACAATTAAAAGAAAGTAGCTGATGTTTTAATAGTAGAAGCATATCAAGAATGTAAAAGATTTCTGGAAATGAGTGTTTAGAGTGATCCCAGTTTGAAAACACCAGTTTGTCAACTTCATCCTGATATCAACTGTTTAAAAATTCTTATTAAATACTGAACACTTACAGGTAGAAATGTAAAAAAAAAGTTTAAACATGTAAAAAAGATATTCTTAAAAATCTGTCTATTATCACTCTCTGGGGAATTTGGTTAAATGTCCCTAAGCAAATACAAGGGAAAAAAGAGTAAAATACAGTATAAATGTCTATGGAGATTCTCAACTCATCCAAGTCATAGTTGTTTCAAAGGTGCTTTTTCAAGGTCATAGTTGTCTCAGTCCAGTTGCCTTTGGAAAAAGCACCTTTGAGTAAAAGATTAAAGTCTTCATTTCCACAACTGTGGAAATTGTCAGCCAGCTATTGCCGTTGCAATTTGTAGCAATGCCTAAAAATTAGACCAAGTGATTTTGTCAAAAGTTCAGTGAATAGAATGGATCCCACACTTTTATATTTAACATATTTTTCCTCCCCTTCAAAATCAGTCAGCGTCACATAAACTATTTGGTTCCTGACAAACATCTTTAAATTCATAAAGGAAAGGCAATTTTCCTGCTCTCAAATAAATGAGTAAATTTCCAATACAATCACAACAATTGTATTGTATAGCCAAATGAGGGCTATAATAAAATTCAGGAAACAGGACTTTCGGAAAAATCCCGGGGCTCTGAATGAGTTCAGTAAGGCTTATTTCCCACTAAATGTAAAATAACTAACATATATTTTCTGTGCAATCACAGTGACATATCTGAGGGTCATTACAGCAACCAGGGAAACTGTAGGAACCCCTCCCCCTTTTAAAAACCAAAAAGAGCTACAACAGCGCAGTTACACTGGGTATGCAACTTGCATAGGATAACCTTCTGTTGAGTTCAGTGGGGTGTGTTCCCTCAAAACCCCCTAGAGCACTGGAGCCTTAAACCCCTTGGTTACTTTAACCTGGCCTTCTCTGGAAGAGAGGCGAGCCTGAGCAGCCCATCCCCTCCTTGCCATTCCTTAGCAGGGATAAAAGTGAAACCAGAGCAGAGAATGTTTGTGGTGCCCTTAGCAATGGAGGGTTCCGTTGCCCCAGTAACTGGAACACTTCATCAGCTCAGCTAACAGATGGCCAGTGAGCAACAGGCAGCATATGTTCCAATAAGCCCTGACATCAGCACAGATGGAGGGTGGGCAGGAGGCTGGCCCTGCAACATAACCTGACATTTCCTTCTCACTTGGTGCTGCATTGTTATAGCTCACACAGGAAGATCAGCAGGGAAAAGTGAATAGCATTAGAGAAACTGCTCAAGAACCAATTACTCACACTTCAGTGCCATTTTAGATTTTTTACTTCACCAGAATGCAACATTGTTAACAACATTCAGCTGCACAAAAGGAAATGCAGTGGGTTTAACGGAAGGGCTTTTATCTTCATCCGTGGAAGGTTTTCCCAGGAACACTAATTAACAGGGAATGCCAAAGCATTCCCTTATCTACCTTATCTATTTTTCTTTCTCTGTCAGATAGAGATAGATGGATAGATAGATGGATAGATGGATGGATGGATAGATAGATAGATAGATAGATAGATAGATAGATAGATAGATAGATAGATAGATAGATAGATAGATAGATAGATAGATAGATAGATAGATAAACCCAAACCATATACAGAACTTAGTATCATATCAGATTGTTTCTATTCAAGTTTTTCAGGAACTGATCTGATAGCAGTATCCTTTTACAAGTACAGCTTGGCTTGTAATTTTGATTCTAGTTTTCTTCTTTGTAATAGAAGCCAGCAGCTTCAATATCACCATTTAAAAACTTTAAGGGCAACGAGACTTTCCTCAAGATTTCCTCAAGCCTTGCTAATGGTCTGGGAAGATGCTTATTTGGCTGCAATGCCTTTCCTAACAAAGCCAAAACATGCTGAGAAAATAATGGTGAAAAGAAGTAAAATATTCACGTGTAGTTCCCCCCTCCGATATAATAGCTAGGTGATGCCTTTCAGGGTGTGGGAGATGTTTACAGGTGCTTTTCTCTAATGTATCTCCACCCATCTTCTTTCTGTCAGTAAGGGAACAGACTTAAGGTGCTTTCGCACAACCTAGCAATGGGCCAACCTAGGGACCTTTATAGCAGAGGTCCTCAACCTTGGCAACTTTAAGTAACACAGTTGTTAAGTGAATCTGGCTTCCCCATTGACTTTGCTTGTCAGAAGGCCACAAAAAGTGATCACATGACTCTGGGACATTGTAACCGTCATAAATATGAACCAGTTGTCAAGCATCTGAATGTAAATCATGTGACCCTGGGGATGCTGCAACGGCCATAAATTCAAAAATGGTCATAAATCACTTTTTTCAATGCCATTGTAACTTTGAACGGTCACTAAATGAACTATTGTAAGTCGAGGTTTACCTATATAGTAACTGTGACAGGAAGAAGAGCAAAGGGTCTACTAAATTCCAACCAACGTTATTGTTGTGTTGCTACAGTATTATTATGATTTTTATTGAACAGATTAACTGATATAATTAATCAGCGATAGTATCAATTGTATAATGGTGGGAGTATCATATATGAGATACTAGTGTACCATTCCATTACCGTTGAAAACCCAGATTCAACAACCTGACCCACCTTTTCCTGTTTCATAGAAAACAGTTTGTATTGCAAAGGATATTTTTTTTCTGGGTCTTCCAGGAAACTTTATGATAATATAATTCATGGACCAACGGTTATGTCCAAAAGATGTCTAAGCTTTTTTTTTCTCTCTTTCATTCTGGGGCAAAGTCTTAGTTGTAGTCTCAGACCCTGTAGATATTTGGTTTCCGATGAACCTGACTCATTTTCTACATGCCTCTTTCCTTTGTTGGAGATTCACAATTTTTGGCAAAATGAATGTTATACGTTGTATGAATCAAAACACTGCTGTTACAGAATAGTCATTGGGACTAGAGTCTTAGCTAAACTATGCCAATGTTAAGCCTAGTAAGTAGGCCTCTCCCTAGCACAGTGGTTCTCAACCTAGGGGTCGCGACCCCATTTGGGGTTGATCGACCGTTTCACGGGGGTCACCAAGCAAGGCTGTCCGCCATTTTTTTCCCCTTTTCCGGCGGGTGCCTTACCACCCTTGAGCTGGGCCAGCTGGTGGTCGGCCTGCTCCGTCTTTGCCACTTGCCAGCTACGCCTCAGCCGGCACAGGGGGCGGAACCACACATGCGCAGCGCTCCCGGGCAGGGAAAGTCCTCGACTTACGACCGGTTTAGTCCTCGACTTACGACCGGTTGGGGGTCGCGGCATTAAAAAGGTTGAGAACCACTGCCCTAGCAGTTCCCCTGAAAGGGTTGTCTATGTAATGTTGAATCTTTCGATTATTCTTACTCAGGGTTGATCTTTACAGAGAAATCTAAAATACAAATAATAATAATGAGGAAGACTGCTGACTTTCTCAATGCAATCTCTTTCTCTCTCAGCCTTAGCCTCCTTGTCAGCAACATGGGAGAAAATACTATTGTGTTTTGCTTAAAAGGTCATTATGGGGCTTATAACTAGATAATGAAAGTATTAGGACCACTTTGGTATGAGTTATACCTCTGTGGTTTAAACTCAAAGGAATAGATTTATACACACGCCAACCCTATGTTATTTGATATTGTATTCAAGGAAGTAATTTTCTCCTTTATAATTGAATCTCATTTTTTAAAAAATATCAGCATTCTTAGCTAATGTTAACAATATAGCACATCTGCAAAACCTAACATATATTTGCCGATAATGCTGCAATTGGCCTTTTATGGATATTCTAGCACTGGTAAAGAGATGAAAGATGAGAAGTGTTTGTTTAATTCCTGGAGGGGTGAAGGCAATTATTTTCTTGAAAGGGAGATTCTTAGTATGCTGCATCACCAGACCACTGCTGGTGGGTGAAAAATGCATAACTGTTCCTAGATTTTGCATACATAACAGAGCTGTTTTTGCCCTGGTCCTATAAAAAGCATGTTGCCTTGAAGTCCTTTTACAAGTCTTGCAGGTGCCTGAAAACAGCAATTGGGGGGGGGATGTGGTGGTGGTGGTGTAGAGAGTCTCCCTCCTTCTCTTCTCCTACTAACCAGCTCTTTACTGTAGTTATAGGACTAAGAGACTGAATGCTTTGTAATGAAGGTATATTGTAACATTTCTCACCAGGTGGCACTTTGTTAGCAACAATTAGATCCTGATTGATCTTTGAAGAGCTAATTCTTACACAGTTTTGCAAGGGTCCTAGAAGGAGCAAGTGTTGAGTGGGAGCACTTTAAGAGTATTAGTGGGGTGGGAGAAAAGAAGAATAGAGCCTCAAGACATTTGCAATACAATGGCTGGGTCTCCTTTGCACCCCTTTAGCAAGCATTAGTTAGCACAGTAATTTGCTCTTACTCCTGTTATTATCCCCTTGGGCACTAATGGTCACTTTATTAATTAGTTGAAAATTGTATTCTAGGTCAAATGGCAGCTTTGTTCCTCCATTGTTGCGAATTGCTACTGGCAGAGCCCAGATAAATAGGAGGGCTATTGTGAATTGAGAGTGATCCTTTGCTGTTCAAGATAAAGGCCAGGGACCAGCTGCACTTTCTAGGACTCCAGAAACGATTTTGAACAACACCTTTCCCAAAATTGGTTTTTAAATAGTTACATCCATTTTGTTGGTACAATTTCTAATCATGGTTTGATCCAGCTCTACTCTATGTGCCAGCCTTATATAGCAAACTTTCTAAGGTTCAGAAGTACTCCTGGCTTATTGGTAACAAAAAAAATCACAGCTCTTGCTTGGTATTTTCAATGTTTAATGTTTCTTCTTCTTCAGTTTGATCCAAAGCTGAAACTGCCTTACCACACTTTCTACCAGCCTTTCCAACCTGGTGTCCTCCATTGCTTTCCCAACAGCAAGGAACAGATGATGCCTTGGCAGCCCTTTCCCATTCCTACCACTCTTTTCTTTTGGGAAAATACCAAGCAGATGCACACAAAGGTAGGTGGAGATAGAAGAAAATTAACTGAATGCTGCTGTTAGCCATCTCCAACCAGTCAGATGCAGGGAGCAATGGTTGATTTATGGTATTCTCAGCACTTGAGAGTTTTGCAAATCATTGGATGTGTGTTGGTTTCAAATGGTTTTTGAAAAAAAAAATTGGGAACTGGAAATTGGGGTACTTGGAGGTGGCCATGGCTACTTATTAAGAACCTTGGCCTCCCACGGCAGATTATAACATAAATGTCAATTTATAAAAGCATGTTAAAATATGTAAACTAAATGAACCCATAATAATGAAATCAAACTGAAGACCAACTGGGCATGACATAATTAGGTTGGCATTTCAACATTTAAAAAGTTAATTTGGCCTGACGTACAGGGGCAATTAAAATAAAAGTCACAAAAATAACAACATAAAGAGTTGATCCTGAGTTATATTAAAGTTCCTGAATAAATAAAAATAGGTATTTCCATATAGTTTCATGGAAAATAACACAATATAGGTACTATAGATAGGTAAGGATTTTTATAGGAAAATTTCAGATAATAAGCTATAATTATCAAGACATAAACATATCTAATACAGACACAATTCCTAAGAACTTTTGTATTGTAAATATTCTCAATTTATCTGAATGGAATACTCTCTACTTACCTTCAGTTAAATGTACAGTATTTTATAACTGTACAGTAGTTCATTTCATTAATTTTAAGTGCTTCTTTTGTACGCGTGACAATAAATTCTTATTTTGCAATTATGTCCAAAAGGACAATTAGATACAAGCTATACTGACATGGACACGTGCTAGAGATCAGCTACAGTATGCCAAAAAAATGTGTGTGTAAACATAAAAAACTTTATTCAATACTGGGCTTTCGTCAGCAACTGCTGATGTTATCAAAGTATGAGCTAGCAACTGGAGGTACTCATTCTTATAGCCCTTTGGTTGTTAATGATCGGGTCATTGAACGCGTCGTAGGTCTATCTGCCCCCCGCTCTCCTCTAATTGATTGCATTAATCCTGATTCGGCTGCGCTGGCCAACATCCACTTCGATTTTACTGTTCCCCCCACCTGCCTTGCCCGCTGATCCGTCTTGTCCCGCAAAATGTGGCTGTCAGGCGTTGCCGCCAGATCGCACCCCTCACTGTCATGTTTAGATGCACCGTCGGTATGTGGGGTGATTGTGTCGGTTAGTAGTCTATCCGCTGTGTTGATCGTGTTAGCCGCGTTGGTCTGTTGTTTCCTCTTTGATCTTGTGACGGGTCCTGTCTGTGCTTCCGTATTTCCGCTCCCTGTAGCCCTCTGCCGCGCCGATGTCTCCGTGGGTCTGTAGCTGGAATCTTTCACTTTCCTATTTGCCGTGGAGAGGGGTGGTCGATGGTTTGTCCGTTTTAACCCACTGCACGACTGTTCATGTTGACTCAGCACTTGGTATGCCGGTAATAACTTGACATGCCGGTTGATAGAGTGCTGGATAGCCAGGCCTCCTTCAGTAAATGGCTGCCCTTCGTTGGATCTTGGGCAATAACCTCAGCCCCCGCGAAATTAAATGTGTGGCCATGCTCACTCATGTGTGTCCACACCTGAGACCGTTGTTCTTTGGCCGCCAGCTCATGCTCATGGACCCTTGTCTGAAGGTGTTTTGTGGTCTCTCCAACATAATTGCATGGACAATTGTTACAATTAATCCGGTAGATCACGGATGACTTTTCGCCTTCCGACAGGGGTTCTTTGGGGCGCATTATTTTTGTCCATAGGGTCTGGCTGGATTTATGTGCTACTTTGATGTCGTGGGTCGTATCCGTGCAGCGGCCTCGGATACTCCATTTATATACGGCAGTGTCACCCAAGTAGCAGTCGTTGGTCCATCACCGGTTGATCGTGGTTCACAGTGTTGGCAGCAGCATTGGATGAAGTTTGTTGAATATCCATTTTGCATGCATACCTGATAAAGACGTGCCCCTTCTTTAAACTTATCTGCTGTTGTGTTGCAATGGGTGTTGACCCTGTTAAATAACGGTCATCACCTTGTGTTCCAGTTTTTGCAGGACTGCTTCGGTAATAACCCCTGAGATGGGAGACCCCATGGGCATGCCTTTTATCTGTTCATATATGGTACTGTCAAACGTAAAGTACATTTTGAGGCAAAACTTCAGTAACTGGAACAAGTCCTCTGTATTGAGTAGGCTGGGGTTCAGTGGCTCCTCATCCTGTAGCAGCTCTCTTATAACAGACTCAGCCAACCTTTGAGGGATAGATGCTGCTGCCGGCTGATTTTTGCCAGAAACCAGCAAAAAAAATCTGGAAACTTGCTTAACCCCCCCCCCCTCAAATCATGGTCACATGACCATGGGATGCTGCACCAATTGTAAATAGGAGCTGGTTGCCAAGTGCTCAAAATATGGTCACATGAACACTGGGGGGGGGGATGGGGCAGTGCAACATTTTAAGATGGTCAGAGTGCTCTGTAGCCCATAAAGCACCCTTTCCAAAGCTTTTGTGACTTCGAATTGTCATTTAACAATCAATTATAAGCTGAGGACTATGACAACTTGCAACCACTTACATTACAACAACTTACAACCCACAACCAGTTGGTATCAGAATTTCTATTTCTAAAGCTAGAAAGCTGTTAAATGAGTTGCACTCGATTCTATAATCTTTTCTGTCATGGTTATTAAGCAAATCACCACAGTTGTTAAATAACTTACTCAATGGTTAAGTGAATCCACTTTCCCCCATTGACTTCGCTTGTCAGAAGCTGGCTGGGAAGATCCCAAATGGCAGTCTTATGAATCCGGGAGAGTCTGATTGCTGTAAATACATGTGTTGCCAGCGTCGAAATTTTGATCATGTGTCCGTGGGGACGCCGCAACAGTTGTAAGCATGAAAACTGGTTGTAAGTCATTTTTCAGTGCTGTTGTAACTTCAGTCACTAAATGAATAATTGCAAGTCAAGGACCACCTCTACTTGTATATTTCAGTTGTAGATTTTGAAAACTATTTCTTTAGAAAGAAAGCCTATTGTCAATGGTGCAAATATATGAGAACATGCAACTTTAAAGGGAAAGGCATCTTATTTTGTGAAATATATATGGTGCCTCGTTATGCTTTACAAATCATAAAAACAAATCGATCAATAACCCCATTTATTCAAACTGCGTATATTATAAGAACAGAACTTCTCTGCTCAAACTCGTCTTATTCATTCATAGACTTGAGGAGTGTCATCTTGGCCATCTAAAATCAAAAGAAAATAGTTATGAAGCAAAAATGAACAATTCATTCTAGTAAGAGAGAACCTCTCCCCTGCAAACATTTGCATGGGAGATAACAAAACAATAATTCAGATAAATCCTCATTTAGCAACCACAATTGGGATAAATCTTCCATAATACAACTGGCACAATGGTGACCATTCACTCCTCAAAAACTTTCAGGAACAGCTACCGGTATTTTGAAAACCTCTTGAATGGCAACAACAAGGGAACCAAATTAAATACCTAGAGCAGTGTTGGTCAACCTCAACCACTTTAATGTGTGGACCAACTGGCTGGTGGGAAATACTGGGAGTTGGAACCCACTTATCTTCAAGTTGCTGAGGTTGAGAAACACTGCTCTAGAGCAGGGTTTCCGAACCTTGGCATCTTTTAAGATGTGTGGACTTCAACTCCCAGAATTCCCCAGCCAACTAGGAAATTCTGGAAGCTGAAGTCCATGCATTTTAAAGTTGTCAAGATTGGGAAGCCTAGTCCATAACATGAGGGCTGCAACTGAAAAAACAGCCCGTGAGCTGCATATCTGAGAGACCATGAAAATATGGTGGCAGCATGGATGCAATGGGAAAGACAGGCAGACTGCTTCACTGTGAGGTGAAGGCAGTTCTGTAAGCATCTTGATGCCAAGCCATAGGAGGCTTTATAGGTTGAAATCAGCACTCTGAATTGCACCCAATTGACTGTACAATTAGATGCTACAATTAGATGCTACATGATTCTAGTGATTTTTGATGCTCTAATATAGGAGGTACCATAGTTAGTACTTCTGCCAGTTTCGGAATGGTCTTCTGAGCAGAGTGTAAACCAACAAGTAGGGATAAAGGTGTGGGTTACTATGACTAGGACCTCTCACTCCTTCCTCAAACTAGGCTAAGGTTCCTAGGCCACAGCCTCCATATAGTTATCTAGTAACAGTCATCAGTTCAGGAGGAAGTCATGGATTTGCTGCTTTGGGGAAGTGTCCCCCCCTTTCAAGAGTTATCACTGGAGCTGGCAGAGATCCCTTCTGTACAAATGATAACTCTACAGATAATGCTCGACTTACAACCCTTTATTTAGTGACCATTCAAAGTTACAACAGCATTGAAAAAAGTGGCCATTTTTAACACTTACGGGTGTTGCGGTCCACATGAACAAAATTCAGGCACTTGGCAACTGGCATGTATTTATGACGGTTGCAATGTCCTGGGGTTATATGATCACCTTTTGCAATGTTCTGACCAGCAAAATCAAGGGGGAAGCCAGATTCATTTAACAACTATGTTACTAACAACTGCAGCAATTCACTTAACAACTGTGCAAGAAAGCTTGTGAAATGGAGCACATTTTACGACTCTTGGTTAGCAGTGGAAATTATTCAATTGTGATCATAAGCCGAGGACTACCTGTATCATGTTTGGGTTCACTTTCAGTCTGTTTTATTCCACCCAGATCTGAACAGCCTCCATTTACCAGGTCAAGATTCACATAGCATCTGCAGCTTGGCCCAGGGCAGGGGTAGGCAACCTTGGCTCTTTTATGACTCGTGGACTTCAACTCCCAGAATTCCTGAGCCAGCATGGCTGGCTCAGGAATTCTGGGAGTTGAAGTCCACGAGTCATAAAAGAGCCAAGGTTGCCTACCCCTGGCCCAGGGTAAAGATGTACAGCTGAGTATCATCAGAACACTGATGACATCTCACCTGAATCAACAGATGACCTCTCCCAGGGACTTTATACAGATGTTAAAGACGGTTTTCCTTCCCTTATCCCGTTTCTTCAAAACCTACTTACCTAGGAACAAATTGGCATTGTCCCCTCAAGGATTGGTGTCTTGGTCTATATTGTGAACCTGAGGTGTGGGAACAGATTAATTTATAACATGCGAAGAAACATGTTCTTTAGAACTTTGCAAATACTATTTCTTTATTTTAGGAAGTCACAGTCCCTCAAAATGCTCAGAGTGATGTCTGTTCTTGACCCATGTGGTGTTTTTGTTTCAGTCCTTGCTATTTTACCTCATATGTAACTGAAAGCCTTCCCATCAGTCACAAAACATCTCAGAACTATAATGACATGACTGGAAAAAGAAACTGGAAGGACAGATTTTACAATTTGTCATGGAACATGTGATCTATAATCTGAGAAAAGGATGTTCATTTTTAGGGGAGGGAGGGAGGGAGAAAGAGATTGAAGAAGTAACACAACAAACAATAAACCCAATATTCCACACATATTTCCTCTCTTACCCAGCAAGATTCTCTAAACCACCCTTCTCCATTCTGGGGCCATCTAAGTATATTGACACTGTAAATCTTGGAATTAGCCATCAGTGTTGTTTCAAAAAGTATGATAAATGTCTAGCAAAAATATTGCCGAGGGATCATCTGTCTTCAAAATGATTTGAGTAAAGTAGTTGGGAAGTCCCGGATGAATTCTATTACTCTTCCAAGGAGCTTGGAAGCAGGTTAAGCTAAAAAGTTATATCCATTAAAAAGCCTTCCTAATGTTACTATATATATAAAAAAATCTTTTCACTAGTATCCTATTCTGCCACTGCACCTCTCTCTCTCTCAACCCTTAAACAGCTAAGAAGTGCTAGAGAGAGAGAGAGACTTGATCAGACCGTTGTTTAAAATGGTAAATCACACTTTTGTCATTTCAGCTGATAAATTAACAGATGCTCTAAGCTTGATGTTTTAAGAGGACTAATATAAGGCTGCCAACCACAGACAATTACAGAGCCAAATTGCAGACAATTAAGTGTGATATTTTAATTGTCCCATTGAAAAACTGAAGAAAACTCAAGCTTGAAAGTGGGAACCGCCTTTATTGCAATTCAGAGCTCACTTTCAAGTATGTCCAAGAACCATTCAACAGAGATTCTGGACAAAAGCTTTACTGATCTGAGGAACAAATAAGGACAAGAGAAGACAGGCAATTGGCGGACTGGCTAGTGAAATTCCTTAAGAATTTGATACAAAACAAACACAGAATGTCTTTGCTTAAGCAGGGAAATCCTGCTGATACGTGAGAAAGAAAGATACGCTGCAATAAGATAACTTTGTTTTGACATGGATATTTTTTTCTGTCCTTCTTAGAAAAGTTAGCTTTGCCTCATAATTAAAATAAGCCCTCTTCTTGTTTACTCACTATTTTCACTCTATAAAAATCAATTGACCACTCTCAGGGTTACGATCAAGACCTTGACTCATACTTTAACTTAAAAAAAAAAAGTGAGATGAAAAAAACTATAAGTAAATAATTTCAAAATTATAGCTTGGTATTTCAGTTGTAAAATGTGTGATTTTTTTTATTTTTATTTTTTTACCTGAGGGCTGAAATTCAGAGAAGGAACCAGATTGTTGAGGCCCTCTCCACTGGCTTTCCCTGCACTGGGGCTGATGAAAAGGAGAAGGATTTCTGTTCAGAAGCCTCCGGTGAGAACCTCTGCCCCTTCCAGGATTCCCTAAAGAAAATGTTGGCCAGTGACAATATACTGATGAAAAAAATAGCCCCATATTTGCATTTAAAATGAAGTTTCTGTAGATGAAAGCCTTTTGGTTTTTAAGCTAGAATGGAAAAAATGTGGAACATGTAATTACTACCTCTTTAAAATATAGAAGCAACAGAGGTGAGGTTTATTATACACATGTTTCAAGCAAAATTAAGATTTTATCAATTTCTTGTATAAACAGGATTTGGTATACTCTGAGTGCATCCTGTCCTACATGAAGAATGCATATCTCTTTTTCCAAAAGAACGTTCTCACATGTACATGGAGCACCCTCATTCTTTTGATTGGAGTTCTATTGATACAGGAAATCAAATAAGGCATTTATTTCCAATTTACTTCTTTCATGACTACTCGGTTTTTATAACAAATATTGTTGGACTACAGCACATCAACATTTTATCTGCGAAGCTTTGTACCATTGGATCTTACATCTTGGCAAAGGTGGATATATTCTCATGAGTCACATGCAGTGAGTTTTCTGAAGAATTCAGGTAGTACCTACCTATGACAAAGCTGCTTGGTCGTGGTCTGCTCTGGATTTTCCTCCCATTTGCTGAGCTTACTTTGGAAATAAGGTCCATCAGATTCTGAAACTTTGTGCATCGTAATTCCTGTAGGCGAAGTAGTATTGGTAACTCTGAGAAATGTTCACTTCTTTTGAGGCAAATTAAAATGAAATCATAAAGGTTTGGTTCAGATGTTAATGATAAAAGTATGTGCTAGTAACCCAGTCCATCCCTAGACCATCCAAAGAGATGGATAAAATATGGTTACACCAGGCTTTCTCAGTGTGGACAATTTTTAAGATGGATGGACTTCCCCAGCCAACGTGGGCATTGAAGTCCATCTAGCTTAAAAGTTCCCTAGGTTGAGAAACACTGGATTAGACTAAAGCAGCTTGTCTACTTTTCCAATTCCGGGTATGGCTTCCTTTAAAAAATGGCTTATTGTCCAATTATGAATGAATCAAAACTCAATAGTTTTTTTAAACCTTCCTCATGCACAAGGAAAAGATTGAAATGGTGAGCATGAATCTTAGATTCATTCAGCAACTACTGAATCATGATTTAGAACTATGTCCATAAAGCCTCTGCTAACTTAAAAGGCTAGTGTCAACGCTGCTAATATTGAATATTCTTGCTTTGACAAAATATGCAGAACTGTCTGGTATTTTTAGAGTTAATTCAGATGACAGAGAAAAGGGAGATTAGTAAGGAAAGCCCGGGAAAAGGAACGGAAGTGAATCTTTGCCCTCCAGGTTAATTGGAAGATGTGAATCATGACCCCAAAATAGGGGAGGGGAAATGCCTGGAATGTTATGTGCAAAGGGAAGGGAAATTCAGATCTTGGCATCCATCATGCCGTGCTGACACGCCTCTACATCAATAAAGGCTTTTTTAGGTTAAACCATGCCTGAAAGTTCTTTGAAGTGTTTCATTAGTCAGACACATGACAGCTAGTTTTAATATATAAAAGCCTGGGCTTTTTCTAACCGAAGTGTTATTTCAGATAGAAGTGTTTTGTTCATTTTTATGAAACTTATTGAAATAGCAATATATCAGCTCTCTAGTGGACAGTTGTCCTTGCATCAACATTTCAGTATTTATATAGTCCAGTGTTTCTTGATCTTAGCCACTTTAAGATATCTGGACTTCAATTGCAGATTGAAGTCCAAACATTTTGTAGTTGCCATGGTTGAGAAATGCTGATCTAGTCCTTCCTTTATAAACATAGAGTATTCTTTGAAGTATCTGAAGAGATTACAAATATTCCATGACTGTACAGCACTTCTAAAACTAGAACCATGATTAGTAAATGCTTAGAGAAGATTGTGACAAACCTATGTCCTACTGAATTCATTATGTCAACTCTAATTGTGACTAAAGCTGAGTCCATTTCTCCACATTAACCAAACATTAGCCAGGAAAGTCTGGGAGATTGCAGGTGCTAAATGTAATACATACATAATACACACATAGACACAGACACAGACACAGACACATTGCTGACCTTTTTAAGTACAAAAAGGTTTTACTCAACCTAAAACCAAAACTGTATACTTGCATTGTGTTCCAGGAGCTGATATAAAGGGCATCCTCTATGAACTTGGTGGTATTTTTCCTGAAAAAGTTTTCCATCAAATATATGCCATGGCATCAAATCTTCCATTCGAAAGGGGAAACCGCAGGCACTATTGGCCATCACCAGCACACCCAGGCCCCGGACAAAGACAGAACCAAGCTGTACTGCTCTTGAATCAATTTGGGCAAGCTGTTAAAAAGAGAAAGGGAGAGCAGCAATTAATGGCCTTTAATATGGTTCCTGTAGGTAAGAATGGTAGTTTTTTACATTTAATACAATACATTAATGGCTTGTCAGGAAAGAAAAATACAGTAGTTCCATGTTCTGCAACAAAATCTGGAAGAAATATAAAAATGTGTCTTACTGGCTTCCTCCATCAAGCATGAATCGTGTGGTTACCAGTATCACCCTGCATCCTGGATACAGTTGGAATACATCACATAGAATTTCCAGGCTACTAAGGAAGGAAATTTATCATCCATCCATTTGTCCGTCCGTCCGTCCATCCATCCAATTTAAGAACTCTAGGGTGTTACAACCATCCAGACCTGTAGTCTATCCACAGTTGGTCAAGAACTGCTAGGGAACATGGCAGTGAAACTACCATTGTGCTCATGTCTTGTTTGTGGGCTTCCAATCAGATTCACTGGTATTAGTAGGAACCCTTGTTTATTGTTACAGTATGTCCTATGTCCCTATTCTCTAGTTGTCTGGATGTCAGTATGGGAGGATTTTTAATAAAACCACAGAATATATGGCTGTTTCCAAAGGTAGTAGTGACACAGAACCATCTACCTGGCAAATATAAAAGTTGTATTAACCCAGAATGGTAGATGTAGAAGCCATTTCCAGACAACACAACGCAATCAGACAACGATAGTATGATGAACCCTACAAGAATTTGTACTACAAACACATACAATGTTAAGGTTATTGGCAGCACCAGCATGGTATGGCTGGCAGAACTGAATTCTGATTACCAATAATTGGATTAAGATGCTTGCTTAACTATGAAACTCCCTAGATAGAGACAGTTTAATTTTACCTTACAAAATTATCTAGCAAAAGAACATATTGAATTTAATTTATTATGAGCATGTTAACAAAGGAGAATGCTGAAGCAAGGATATGATGATAGAAAGCTTTCAGGTACTGTTCATCTGCTTTGGACATTCTGGTAAAATTAATTCACTTTGTGCAGAAAGATCAGTAATATCTTAAAATAATTATTTTCTTCTTAATGCTACCCATTATCTAAGACCATGGAAACTTATAGGCTACTAACATATATTTTGTTGACCCCCTTCTCCAAAGAGGTGGTAAGTTCAGTTCCCTTCAGTCAGTTTAAGTGACATCAATCAAACATACAGAATATTATAGCTCTGTGTTCCCTTTTCCCACCAGAATGCAGTGCTATTTATTTTGAAAATACAGTTATATTATGTGTGTGTTAAAGATTAGAGCTCACGTTAGTCCTTCCTGCCTAATCAAAGAAGTAGCCCAGACAAGAGGGCTAAAAATAAGAAAGATCTTAAAACCTCAGCATTGGCTAGAAGGGACAAACTAGAATAACCAGTTCCATAATGCGTCACAGTAAATATTTAACAGTAAACAAATCAGCAGTTTGGGGTTTATATGCTAGAAAGGTTTATTTGCTGAGCTCCACAAAGGCAGATTTGTGTAAAGTGATACTTTGGTAGGACAAAACTCATATTTACTGTAAGCTGAGGCTCAGAGTGAACCTAAACAGACAACCCAATATCGCTTTACATTTCAGTGTCCCAACGAAGAAGAATTCAAAAATCAAAACAGACCAAGGAACTCACTACAAATAAAGCCATGTTTATTCATCAAACTCAAGCCAATTAAATTCCTTTCCAAAGTTCAAAGGGATTTCTGTTTGAACCAACCCCCAGAAGAGTTTCCTGTACTCCTGTTTTGACCAAAGGTGATGCAGAGAATCAGTGGATGGCAAGTGGAATATTGAAACTACAGCAGGAATAGGCCCCTTTTCATTTGAGAAAAAGGGGAAGCCACATGTCACCTACCATTTGGGTGAGCTGCTAATCAGCACAAGTTGAGAACATTTTCTCCCCCAGTGAACACAATGGAGATTGCAATATATATGCTAAATTATGTCCTAAATTAGAACTGCATAGACATTTTTTAAAAAATCAGTTCCCTTGAATCTCATATACAGTGTGTGTGAGTGTGTATATATCCTTAATAACATTAAAAATGCAAATCCTGGGTATACACATATCAATAAAAATCTAGAAAAACGAACACTAGGATAAAAATAAACAAGACCGTTTAATATAAACAAGCATGTCGGCAGTCTGGCCGACGAAAGCTCAGTAACTCTTTTACTTTATATATATATATTCAAAATTTTGTGGCTGACAAAGAGTTAAAGGGAGACTACTATAGCTATTTCAAGCTCTTTAGCTCTCATCAGCAAGTCATACCCCTCTGGGATTCGAACCTGGGCAACTTGCATGTTAGGCAGCTGTATTAACCTCTAGGCCACAGGCTCCCCCTCACTCTTGTCAGCAGAAACCAGGGAGGAGATATACATATATACTCTCAGAATCCCCCAGCCAATATGGCTGTTACCAAGAATTCTAGAAATTAAAATCCATACATTGGAGGGCACCCAGATCAGACAAAACTGATGCAGAAATGACAAATCCCCAATTTTCAATTCTAGTCTAATGCTAGGATGTCACTACATGTATTTCAGGAAGGCCACTCCCACTAACGTCCCTTCCCCTCCTTCTCAAATAAGGAACAGAAAATCCTAATTTGACAGGGCTGTTTGTTATGTAAGTTGGAACTCAAGCCTGCTAAACAAAAGCTATTTTGTTATTGCAAAATCTGATAGCAAATTTATGTATTCGTTTTCTGAAACTCAAAAATTGAGGCCTTTGCTTTTCTGATGCCACTTAATTTTTTTTTAAAAAAAATAGGGTTTAGCTTTAATGCTACATATTTAACATTGTCAATGGACCATGCCTTCATTTCATACCTAAGTTTGTAAACATAAGCAGAAAAGATAAAATTAAAAACTAGAGTTCAACTTGGAAAACACATTTTTTTAAAAAAAAAATCACATTAGCAACATTATAGATAGAATAATACAAATACTCTATACAGATAGTCCTTGACTTACAACCACAACCACAACTGAGGCCAAAATTTCATTGGCAAGCAAGACAGTTGTTAAGTGAGTTTTGCCCCATTTTATGACCTTTCTTGCCACTGTTGTTAAGCGAATCAATGTAGTTGTTAAGTTAGTAACATGGCTGTTAAATGTATCTGGTTTCCCCATTGACTTTGCTTGTCAGAAGGTTGCAAAAGGTTATCATCACGTGACCTTGGGATTGCTGCAACAGTCGTAAATGTGAAAAACAGTCATAAACCACTTTTTTCAGTGCTGCTGTAACTTTGAACGGTCACTAAATGCATGATTGTAAGTCAAGGACTAGCTGTAAATTGGTTTCAGTGTAGAATTGAAGGTGGGTGTTGGTAGGACCGAGGATCAACACGAAGTAAGAGATCCGAAGTGTGGGAGTGTGTTCCCTGATCCTCAGCTAATACTGGATTCATAGGAAGGAACTGTAGTTAGGAGGGCTTCTGCACTATTACATCCACTATGGCAGTGGTGGCGAACCTATGGCACGCGTGCCAGAGGCAGCACTCAGAGCCCTCTCTGTGGGCACACACGCCATTGCCCCAGCCCCGCATCCCCCTCACCAGCAGCACCCCTGGAGGAGAGTCAGCCCGAGCATGGCCTGCGCGGAGCAGCATAACCAACGACATGGCAGCTGGCCAGCGGGGACAAGACTCCGCCCTCACGCCCCATCACGCGCAGTTGATGCTGCGGGGCACAGGTGGAGGGCGTGGCCACCATGGCGCTGCTGGGCCACCTGGGTGATCTGCGGCAGGCCATGGAGGTGGTGAGTGGCTCTGCGAATGGGTGGGGTGGGGACGGAGTGGGGGCGGGCTGGGGGCAGGGTGGGGCAAAGCGGGGACAGAGCAGAGGCGGGCTGGGGCAGTTTTTGGGCACTTGGTCTCTAAACGGTTCGCCATCACTGTACCATGGTAACAACAGTCTTTATTACTGCAATGGGTTACCATTAAAAGGTGTTTAGGAATCATATAATGCAAAATATGGCAGCTAGCTGATACAGGTACAAGGATCGCATAATGCATGAAATTAAAGATCTGCAATTTAAGATGCTTGTATTCACTTTTAAATTCAATAGAAATTTTAAAAAAGCAGAATGACATTGAGTATCATAGCTATACTCATGATATGGACAACTTTCTGTCCTCTTGGGGTGGAACATGTCTAGAGCCATCTGTAGGTGATACAGTGAGTGGGGCCATTCAAACTGCTTCCCTCCCTTTGTCCTTCTCCCCTGCTCTTATATAGCCATACTGTAAGGGCTGAAGTTGATGAACAGGCAACCAATGTTGCTTGGATTAGACAGACTTATGTCCTTAGACAGTGGTGGCGAACCTATGGCACGTGTGCCAGAGGCAGCACTCAGAGCCCTCTCTGTGGGCACGCGTGCCGTGCCCCGGAGATGGCAAGGGACTGGCCCCCGCCACCCTGGCCCCGCCCACCGAGTCTGCCATGACCAGTGTGGCCATGCCCACCCGGCACCCGGTGATAAGTGGGCTTTGGGTTGCAGTTTGGGCACTGAGTCTCTAAAAGGTTCACCATCACTGTCCTTAGGTGTCTTTTAGTCTCAAGGGGGGCTAAATCTCTCTCTCTCTCTCTCTCTCCTTCTATCATCATCAGTCAATACACTCTCAACTTTTTAACTAAGCTATCATCACTCTCTCTCCCTCTCTCATCTATCACTAGAGTTCTGTGTTATGTAATGGGAAAAAATCTTTTACATTTTCGTTACTATTTCGTGACTGGAGGATGGGCTTCTGGAGTACAGAGATTTATAGCAGCACTTCATACATCAACATTCTACTTCTTCTCCACAAAGTCATAAATATTCAAGCTAAGAAAAAAAAACCTAACAGGAGAGGCAAAGGATGCATCCCTCTACCTTTGTATATGTCAAACATTATATAAACAAACCTTTACCAGGTTGTGGGGAGCACAACATTCCTGGGAGAATATGTGGGAAACAGATTGGGAAATTTAGAAGGCTTGAATGCCTCTGATGGGCTGTAAGGGAGGCTTCGAACAGGCTATGCTGTCCACCGAAATAAATCCTGAGATAAAGAAAGCCACAAATATCTTTTTTTCACATTACATTCTCTGATGCAGTTTTAAAATGGTAGAGGAAATGCCAGTTGACAAAGCAGCAACCATCCATACAATACTCATACAATCATGAATGAAAAAATGAAACAATATGTTTGATACATTGAAATATGTTTCACTCCTGAAACAATAGTGAGAAGTGGAGGCATATAAATAATTCCTTTTCCTTATTTTGACTTGGGGCAGTTCCACACCACCAAACTTTTCACTCTTCAATCTTTCACAAAGTAGTTTGCAACTGATCTGCAACAATTTTCCCTTCTCCTGACCTTGAAACACAGAGAACACTATGAACCAATCAGTGTTTACCCACTCCAGCTGGCCAACAGAAAAACACAAAAAGTATAATCAAATCAGTATCTTGCCTCCAGAGCTACCATCAATCATGGAGTAATAAACATTTCATTTTCACTTTGCATAGAAAGAAAAGAAAATGCTAGGACTCTGTCCTTATTTGTTGACAAAAACAAAATATTTATTTGTGCATAGCCATCTGCTAGCGAAAAAAATATATATGAGAAGTTACTGTGAGTGGGAGCTACATAGATGTTGGGGTTTAGAAAAGAAAGCAGACAAAAGGACTGAAAAACTCAACTGCTTCCTGGCTGTTGTGCCATCATCCTTACAGTACATTACAAAAAAAAGCCTAGGGATGTTGAAAATGAAATAATAACAAGTCGGCAATTTTACAAGTAAGCACTTTAGCTAATAGTTGTGACCACGGGACAGGCTCTTATGGCACTTGGATTGAGGAAGATATCAACACAAAAGGAACAGAATGCTAAACCCCTACCAAGTGGTGGCAGTTATTAATAATAACTACCAGTAATTAACTGGTTGAGACAAGGTGAATAGGGTGAAAGAATTCCTCCCAAGTGGAAAACAAATGGATCACTGACAATAGGGGTCTCCAACCTTGGCAACTTTAAGGCTTGTGGACCTCAACTCCCAGAATTCCTCAGCCAGCTTGGCTGAGGAATTCTGGGAGTTGAAGTCCACAAGTCTTAAAGTTGCCAAGGTTGGGGACCTCTGGCTCACAAGATATGCAAAGAAAATATCAGCTTTGTGGGGGTTATTAATGAACAGCAGCATGAAATTGACTTTGCTCTCCAAAACAGATACAGCTAGTCCTCGACTTACAACCACAATTGACCCCAAAATTTCTGTTGCTAAGACAGTAGTTGTTTTACGAACTTTTCTTGCCACAGTTGTTAAGTGTTTGGCTGAAGTTGTTCGGTTAGTAACACGGTTGTTAAGTGAATCTGGCTTCCCCCTTGATTTTGCTTGTCAGAAGGTCACAAAAGGGGATCACATGACCCCGGGATGCTGCAACCGTCATAAATGTCAGTTGCCAAGGGTCTGAATTTTGATCATGCCAACCACGAGATGCTACAATGGTCGCAAGTATGAAAAGCAGTCGTAAGTCACTTTTTTTCAGTGCCACTGTAACTTTGAATGAACAACCTGTTGTAAGTCAAGGAGTACCTTAGTACAATGAGATCAGCTGGGTCCAGAGCCGATCCCAAAGACTTCCAAAACACAGGTGTGAATGCGTACTTACTATGATTACCCTGCAATGGCATTCACAGAACACCACGTCAGTCTTTTGACTAACTTTCTCTACTTTTGAGCCATCCTGGTATATTAGCTGGAAAGCTGAATTCCAATATGTTTGAAGGCACCATTTGGGAAATGACTAGACAGTAGAGGCTTGATAGTATAGGAACATCGTATAGGGATAGTTTGAGTGTAGATGTAATAGCAGCAATATTGCCTTTAGAGAGAGCAGGTGAAGAAGGAGAGTGCAAAAGTTGGCTTGAAACTCAACATTAAGAAAACCAAGATCATGGCATTTGGCCCTCTCAATTCCTGGCAAATAGATGGGGAAGAAATGGAGGTAGTGACAGATATTGTCTTCCTGGGCTCCAAGATCACCACAGATGGGGACTGCAGCCAAGAAATCAAAAGACGCTTGCTCCTGGGGAGGAAAGCTATGGTAAATCTAGACAGCATACTAAAAAGCAGAGACATCACCCTACCAACAAAAGTGTGTATAGTCAAGGCCATGGTTTTCCCAGTTGCAATGTATGGATGTGAAAGTTGGACCATAAGAAAGGCTGAGTGCCAAAGAATTGAGGCCTTTGAACTATGGTGCTGGAGAAGACTCCTGCAAGTCCCTTGGACTGCAAGGTGTTGAAATTGGTCAGTCTTAGAAGAGATCAACCCCGACTGCTCTTTAGAAGGCCAGATCCTGAAGTTGAAACTCAAGTACTTTGGCCACCTAATGAGAAGGAAGGACTCACTGGAGAAGAGCCTAATGCTGGGAAAGATTGAGGGCAATAGAAGAAGGGGCGACAGAGAATGAGGTGGCTGGATGGAGTCATTGAAGCAGTAGGAGTGAGCTTAAATGGATTCCAGAAGATGGTAGAGGACAGGAAGACCTGGAGGAACATTGTCCATAGGGTCACAATGAGTCGGACACGACTTCACAACTAACAACAACAACAAAATTAATCTTCTGATTTCATCTCAACACAATTCACCAAACATTGTAGTTAGGCTAGCACAGTCTTACCTGACAATACGCCTAACTTCAGATGTTGTGCCCATGACTGATATGGAACAGTACATGAAAGAATGCTTTTCTATGTACTTTCCTATGCTTTCCTATAATATAAAGTCATGGTCCAAGTAACTGTACCTGGAATGGGAATAGTTGTCATAGGAATGTTTCAGTCCCCACTGAATATTCAGCAAATAGGTTATCCTACTTGAATTTTAATTATTGCTAGGATTATATAATTGTTTTAAGTTTTTATGCACTTTGAGTTTTTTGACTGTCAGCACAGAAACTATACCAGTAAATATGTAGAATGTGCCATGCAATATTCTTCATCTTCTTGAGTTTCACCACTAGGCTTCTTATACTATCACTCCACCTCAAGCATAGGCAGATGTGAAGATCTGCATTCCTGCTCTTGTATAACAAAGATAGGAAGACAGGTGCAGAAGAATGCAAGAGCAGATGTCAAGCAGGTGTGCCTGCTGTGACTTGTTTACTACTGGCTCCCTTCCCCCCATACCACACCTGCCAAGCACAGGTCACTGCTGGTGCAGTAGACATTAGCCCAATAAATGCTATCTTCTCTCTTTATCCAACCCTTTTCCGATTAGCCTAAAGAAAGAATGTATTTCAGATTCTCAACTACCTAGTCATTATATACCAGAAGTTGGTATAATATTTAACAGGTAATGTCAACTGATATGCAGTTGTTAATTGTATCCATCAGTTAAGTACTAGTTTTTGGAAGCTAGCCTTCTCCATATTTTTAATTGATGGGAGTTGACAAAAAGAAATAGCTGACATATGTCCTGCCGGGTTTGAGAATGTAATCTTAAATCTTGTAATAAACTTTACTTATCATAAACCTTATAGCTCAACGGAACTTTCTTCCTAGTTCAATAATACATTGACCTGGGAGTAAGTCTAACTAAACAAAATGGAATTTGCTTCTGATTAGCTAAGCCCACCATTACCTGCCAAATGAATTATTCCAGTGAGCAAAGTTATCCCTCTCCATTTGTTGAAATACACTTCAGAACCTAGGCATAGAATGCAGAGTAGTATCTGCTCCACTGGAAAGCAAATATAAGAGATGCACTGTACTAACCCAGTGAGTTCAAGGAAAATGTAATAAATCATCAATAAAATCCCAAGGTGGTGAAGTATATTTTGAATAACAAGGAAATTGTCCACATGCCTTAAAAACCACATTTTAAAAACATACTTAGATGCATTCCGAAAATAGCAGTCAAGAGAATTTGTAAAACTACCAAAAACTGGAAGGAATAGAAAGAGAGAAGCTGAAACATCCAAACATTTATTAGACACCAAAATCTGTTTTTCCAGGGCTATTTGGAACTACAAAATTATAGTATTTGGATCAAAAACAATCCAAAATGTTAGGCACACCAGTCCTATAATCAGTAAGAATTTATTTATTAAGGGACAAAAGAAAATTAACCAATAAAATGGACCAAACTTGGGGAATGACCCAGGTTCCATTTTGTGGGGTAAGATTACCATATTTTTGCGTCTTTAAGACGCACCCTTGTATAAGATGCTCTCTGGGCCGATCAGCTGTTCGGCGGCACAAACAGCTGAGCCAGCAAATCCGGAAGTTCGTCCGGCCGAAGATCTTGCCCCCTCCCGTTAGTGGCAAGCCCACAGGGGCTTAACACCTGCACCAGGCGGCATGGCAACCCACACAGACATGCCCTGGGCTGCGGAGGTTACCATTATTTTTCCATGTATAAGACACACCTGATTTTTGAAGAGGGTGTTTGCAAGAAAAAATAGCATCTTATACACGGAAAAATACGGTATTTAATAGGAAAGACCTTTGTTTTGTCTCATTCTTTTTCTTATACACATTTAGAATTCTACAGAATGCTTAATGAAAGAAACAAAAGAAAGTATGATCTCTATTTTCTTCAAAAGCTATCTGGATACAGCACTTAGACTTATATATCGCTTCACAGTGCTTTACAGCCCTCTCTAAGCTATTTACAGAGTCAATATATTGTCCCCAACAATCTGGGTTCTCATTTTACCGAAGGTTGGGTCAATCTTGAGCCTCATCAGGATCAAACTCTTGGCTGTGGGCAAGATTTTTCTGCAATACTACACTCTAAACACTGTGCCACCACAGCACCGTAGTTTTAGTTACTTCTCCGAATGGTTTTCTGATCATTGTATTAGCAATGATCAGCAGTAATCAATGTAATTTAACAAGTTTAACTCTAGTTTAACTAGAATTTAACTAATTTAATTTAAAGTATTCAACTGAGATGAAATGCTTCAAGTTATGTTATTATTATTATTAATAATAATAATAGTAAAGTTGGAAGGGAACTTGGAGGTCATCAAGTCCAACCCCCTGCTCAGGCAGGTAACCATATACCGTTTCAGACAAATGGCTGTCCAGTTTCTTCTTTAAAACTTCCAGTGTTGGAGCATTCACTGCTTCTGGAGGCAGGTTGTTCCATTGGTTAATTGTTCTAACTGTCAGGAAGTTTCTCCTTAGTTCTAGGTTGCTTCTCCCTTTGGTTAGTTTCCACCCGTTGCTTCTTGTCCTGCCCTCAGGCGCTTTGCAAAATAGCTTGACTCCCTCTTCTTTGTGGCAGCCCCTGAGATATTGGAACACTGCTATCATGTCCCCCCTCGTCCTTCTCTTCATTAAACTAGACATACCCAATTCCAGCAACCGTTCCTTATATGTTTTAGCCTCCAGTCCCCTAATCATCTTTGTTGCTCTTCTCTGTACTCTTTCTAGAGTCTCAACATCCTTTTTACATCATGGTGACCAAAACTGGATGCAGTATTCCAAGTGTGACCTTACCAAGGCATTGTAAAGTGGTATTAATACCACTTAATATGGTATTTAATATGCCGTAACACTAGTTTTACATGTAAATGCTCTTCCAAAAATCATGATTTACAAACCACGATGTCTAAAGTTGCTCACCACAGTAAGGCAAAACAATGAATTATTCTCATGTCTTAGTATGTCTTAGGATGTCTAAATAAATTTGAATATGCATTGGTCTTCTGTTATGGACAGTAGAAGGAAAAACCAAAGTTAAGCTAAGAATGCCTGATGATACTGCACTTAAAATAGGAAAATAGGCCTTACACTTACTGAGAATACACGTATTTATTTCAATGTATTTCTTTACTTATTTAGTTAGTTAATGTATAGAATGTAGTGATGAAGGCAAATATAGGTGCAATATTCCTTTTTAGCTAACTTAAATTGAGGATAATTCTCTTTTCAATGAAACATATTAAGCAATTTTAATCTTAGCTATTCATTTTTATATTGGTTTTAGCATGGTACTTCATAGATATTGATTTCTGTAAATATTTACATGATTTCTATAATTTTTCTTGTGGAATACAAATTCACCAAAGTTGATTATGTAATTCTTGTGCCGAAAACAGAAGCATTTTAGCCCCAATTCCCCACCAGAATAAGACAGAAATTGCACAGGCATACTTGATAATGTTTTGTTGACTTATTGCCATCATTATTTGATGATTTTTCATTTACAATCACAATAGCAAATGTGAAATGTGGGGGGGGGGAAGGAACATTGTTCGCAGCTTTCTGATTTTAGTAGGAGGCATCATGTATACAGACTTTAGGAACGGTTATCCAGGAACAGCTGCTTCCGAGCAATTTGTAAGCCTATCTAAAAAATGCTCATAAATATGCCAATAAAATATGTCAACATTACATGTTCTCATTTATTTGCTTTAGGGTTTTTTACAACTTAAGGCCATAAAGTCAGGCAGTTAACAGCTCTGTAATATAAAGTCTTTGGCTGTATGACACATGCTTCTCTCCCCCCCCCCCCAATTAAATTAAAAGCCCACATTGTTTTAAATACAACCCTGGGTCTTTTTCTTACATGATGCAGATATATGACCCCAAATTCTTTGTTTGACAGAGCAGCTAGAACTGCCAAATTAAAAAAAAAATCCCAACAATAATGTTTTTAGCTGTCAGAACAAGACAAGTACTGACAAGATATAGAAGGAAGGCAAAAGATGCTTGGAATTTCAGAGTAAATACAGTATATCAGAGAAATAGCGTGGACACACGACCTGTGGGAGGCTCATTTACCTTGAAGTCAAACAAGGGAGTGTTAAAAGAGAATGAACAATCAGTTCAAAGCAGCCAACATTCCAAAGGTGGGGCTGGCTGGTAAAAATGCCCCACCCAGTGCCTTCCCCAAGAAGTGGCACATGCCCAAAACTACTAAGCATGCAGTCATTAAAAGAAAAAAAAGACATACACACACACACTGTTTACCAGACAAGTGTATCACAAGTCCACAATATATGTTAAATGCATATTGTGTAGTTTGCTTGACTGCAACACAAACCATAACAAGTTAACTTGTGATTGCAAAATGATTTTTCATACAGGCATATACAATTAACTAAAGGCTAGCTGAACTTGCATATTTTGAGTAGGCAGTACTATAGATACAGGCTATGTACATAAAGGCATGCTTATCTTAGTAAACTAAACCACAGTTTTACAGAATTGCCTGAATTGGAACAACAATGTAAATAATAATATTCAGTTGGGTTTCTGCAACACAGTGAGTTACAGGCTAGTCGGCACATCAGGGCTTAATATGTTATGCAAACCCAGTCGTAGGGAATTCAGGTTATCAACCAAGAAATGCCGTTCATGCTCTTCCATAGAAATGTCTAAAAATTCAATTATGGGCTAAAACCAACATAAGAAATATTTGCCCTAGGAAGACTTTTTTTTTTAAAAAAAAAATATTTTATTGATTTTTTTATAATAACAATCCTTAGTGCCTAGTGTACAGGATGTTGTCTTGGTTCATAAATTTTGAAAAAAAACCCCGATCAATGGTGGTTAATTAACAGTCAATAATAATTAATTTTTATACTCCCATAATATATTAATTAATAGTATATTTCTTTGATCTTCCCTTCTCCCAATAATATTCTCCTTCTTCAATCTTAAACAAATACAATTGTTAATATTTTCAGTGCATAAATGGTTAAATATAAACATTTTTTTATGTTTGTAAAAATAATAATAGCGTCCATATATAACATTTTTTTCTTATCAACTTGTGTTGTTTTTATAAAAATCATCTTATTAGTTCACCAGATATTCTATTTTTATAATTCTCATTTAAGCTTAATTTCTCCTTAATAAAATGTAAAAATATTGGGATGATGTATGTATGTGAAAAGTTTGAAATGCCCTGGGAAGTCTTAATGATTGTCAACCAATGGCCATGCCATTTGAGAACCCTGTGCAGGTAAATGGGAACCAAGATCCAATGTACCTAGAAGAATTAAGAAACCTATCTTAAGAGGATGATGAAAATTTGGAAGAAGTTGCTCTTATCAAAATGCAAGTGAAAGTACTTGACCTTTCTATGGTTTGATACTTCTGATTTGTTCAAAAAATGGTATACAGATAGTCCTCGACTTACAACAGTTCATTTCATAACTGTTCCAAGTTATAACAGCACTGAAAAAAGTGACTTATGACTGTTTTTCATACTTACGACCGTTGCAGCGTCCCCATGGTCATGTGATCACTATTCAGACGCTTGGCAACTGATTCATATTTATGATGGTTGCTGTGTCCCAGGGTCATGTGATCCCCCCTTTTGTGACCTTCTGACAAGCAAAATCAATGGGAAAGCCAGATTCACTTAACAACCGTACTACTGACTTAACAACTGCAGCGATTCACTTAACCACCGTGGTGGCAAGAAAAGTTGTAAAATGGGGCAAAACCTAACAAATGTCTCACTTAGCACCAAAAATGTTGGGCTCAATTGTGGTCATAGGTTGAGGACTACCTGTACAAACAAGTACTGACAGATAATGGAGAAATGAGAGTCTGAATTACTTTCCAACTACACCCTCTGGGTCACAGTCATTGAGAAGCAAGGGTTCCAATATGGCGGATCTTTCTAAAGTTTTAGCCAGGTCAAAATGAAGTTAAGAATTTCAGATAAATAGTTCATCAGCAAAACAAAGCAGGAGAGACAAGAGACCTCCTGACCCCCAAATTTAATCTCCTGCATATCTGAGTTAAGTCAAGAGAACGCCATGCAATGTTCACCTTAGGGATATCGCGAGTATTACATTAAGGGTTGTGTCGAGTCTATACCTGCAGGTCGGCAAGCTGAGCAGCTGATTTCTCCTGGAGGCACAGAGCCTGAGCCATAAATGCATTCAGATCTTCTAAAGAGAGGCTGTCCACCTGTCCCAAGAGACAAAGTTTTAAGATAGAAGCTTAGCTTATAAGCAGAAAAATTCAAGCTTTGTTCATTATCTGCATTCCTTTCCAAGGGAATGTCAGTCTTATACCTTATCTTAATTTGTACATGCTGATTTTAATAGCTGAATCTGCCTCAGAATTCTTCACAACTATAGTTGCTATACTCTGCTGTACGTGCTTTCATTTTTCCCTACAGTCATAGTAAACTTTAAAGATGTGTAGTATATGTATAAACACACATCCATACCTGTACACACACCACTTTGGCTGTAAATCAGGAGAAGTACAATCCAACATTAAGAACTTTAGCAATGCTATTTTTGCTCAATTTTAATTTTATTTTGAAAAAAAAAAGGTTGGTTTGGTCTTTGTTATTTTATGCAACATTAAAAAACGGAGTTACCTTTTAAAAAAAATAACTTCCTTAATGTCTTGACTAAATTAATAGACACATGACAGAAGGGTGATGGAGTGAAAGCAATCTGATCTGAATGTTTGCTACCAAGGCAAGAATAAAGATCCAAGTCACGGCAATTTTCTTTAGTTAGCTTACAATGGGAATTTACAATTTGGTAATATGTGAATTGCGAGAGCCTTGAACTATAATTTCACTTTCCCCAGTCTGGTATTCTTCAGATGCGCTGGAACTGCAATTTGCAGAATTCCCAACTAGCAAGTATGAAGATCAGGATGGGTAGGAATTCTGGGATTCACAGCTCTGGATACAGCATCCAGTGAGGACTATCAATGGAAAGTTGGGCAGCATGTAAATTTAATGAATTATTATTATTCTGAATAAAAACACATGATAAAATACAATTACATGGTGAGCATTGTGACCCAGCAGTATGGCAAATAAATATCAAATAATCTGTAAACAGGCAGAGCTTACATTTTCAACATTTATTTCACTATCCCTTCAATGGATTTCATGTATGTAAACTCCAAGGACTATTTGTATTCAGACTTGTATTTGTCTGCCAATGCTCTAGTTCAGGGGTAGGCAATCTTGGCTCTTTTAAGACTCGTGGACTTCAAGTCCCAGAATTCCTGAGCCAGCCATGCTGGCTCAGGAATTCTGGGAGTTGAAGTCCACGAGTCATAAAAGAGCCAAGGTTGCCTACCCCTGCTCTAGTTGCTGAAATAATAATGGAACCCCTTAACAAAATCCTTACAGCCTATTTTTTCCAATAGATTTTCTTTTTATAAACCATCTCCATTATTCCAACCCCATTCTGGGCTCCACAGATGTGAGGTGGATTTTACATAACTAGAAGCCAATGTCAATGCTGCTAATATTGAATATTCTTGCTTTGACAATATATGCAGAACTGTCTGGTATTTTTAGAGTTAAATCAGGTGACAGGGAAAGGGGAGGAGAATATAAGGAAAGCCCGGGAGGAAGTGAATCTTTGCCCTCCAAGTTAATTGGAAGATGTGAATCATGACCCCAAAATAGGGGAGGGGAAATGCCTGGAATGTTATGAGCAAAGGAAGGGAAATTCAGATCTTAGCATCCACCATGTTGTGCTGACACTCTGTAATACTAATAAAAGTTTTTTAGGTTAAAAAAATGCCTGAAAGTTCTTTGAAGTGTTTTGTTAACCAGACACATGACAGCCATATTAAAAAGGGGTGGTGATATCTTTCAGGAAAAATGCTTATCATAACCATAATCTTACATTGCACAACCTTCCACAGGGGTAAAGGGTGGAAGCCATAATTTCAAGATAGGGAAATCCCATTACATGTCCTCTTCCATAATTCAGTTTATGGTTAGAGACAGACCCAATTCAAGACATCAAGTAATTTAATTTGCAATTTACTTATTCTAGAGTGCATAGAAAAATAGGTTGAATGTGGAAGGAAGAGCTAGGATTTTCTTTACTTGCAAAACAAGGTAGAGTAACAAGGAACAGATAACGAAGAAGGGAATTTCCAGAGCCTGGAGTTCCTCTGCTGCATCTTGAAGTTGAAAGCATGCCAGAAAGGTCCAAAGACGTTGCTTCTCAGCCTCAGCACTCCTGTTGAGCCAGAGTGTTCTCAAATTAGGAGTGCCATCTGGGAAAGAAATCCATTACAGGGGTCACCATCACAGAAGCAAGCTATGGAAAGTAAGGCCATGGCATTTCAATGAGAAACCTCAAGCTTGCAATAACTGTAATGAGCTACTAAGAGTATCAGAGAAGGGAGCTGTGACAGGTAGTCCTCAACTTACAACAGTTCATTTAGTGACTATTCCAAGTTACAACGGCACTGAAAAAAGTGAGTTATGATTGTTTCTCACACTTACAACCATTGCAGCATTCCCCCATGGCCACATGAGTAAAATTCAAACACTTGGGAACTGACTCGCATTTATGATGCTCGCAGTGCCCCGGGGGGGTGTCACGTGTTCACCTTTTGCAACCTTCTGACAAGCAAAGTCAATGGGAAAGCCAGGTTCACTTAACAACCGTGTTACTAATTTAACAACTGCAGTGATTCACTTAACAACTGCGGCAAGAAAGGTCATAAGATGGGGTAAAATTCTCTCAAATGTCTCATTTAGCAACAAAAAATTTGGGCTCAATTGTGGCTGTACGTTGAGGACTCACCTGTACTGAGATCAGAACACCTGCTCTGGTTCTTTGTGAATTGCTGCACTGGTGCTATGAGGCTGCATGTTAGAGGGCAGAGGATTATGAAGCTGAAATAATTTGCACAATTCCCCAAATAAATTTGTTGCCATATGTAAATAACATAACTCCACTGAAAATGTAACAAATACTTGGCAGAGGGGGAGCCACTTTGCCTTTTCTCATAGTATTTTGATCTGGAACCCAATCATTTATGAAATGACCTCGGAAGGATCCATTTTAACCTTTCATTTTTCTTCACCACACACGTCCCCTCCATGACAATCATCTTTGTATTTTGCATACAGTTACAATTTCAAACATGCGGCTAATTGATAGTCTTCTTCCTTGAAAGAGAGAATCTTACAGATCTTTATAGCATCTACCAACTGGTTCCACCCCTCTGCCTCACCCCAATGTGGCTTTATTCCTCTAGCATGGAAGGGGTCAGAAAAGCGAATAAACTGTCAAATGTGGCATTCTGCTGATACAGGGTGATCATAACATGCATTTGTAAACTGCAACTGAGGTTCCCTGCTGCATCCCACTCAATGGCTTTTGATACAGTCAAAAGAAATGTGGGCACTCTGCAGTGCATATATTTTCTCATTCATTTCAAAAGTGGCTGATCACGGAGTATTAAAGAATGGGAGAGGGCATCCTGCTTTTTTATAAAATAGCAAACCACATGTTCACATGTGTACCTGTCTAAGCTTTAAGATTGCACCATTTGTCCTTTATAACAGTATCTATTTTACAAGAGGATTTAATCTGCATTTTGGAAATAGTCTCAAAATAAAGACACAATGCCTTATTAACTCTATTACCTAAGGGATAATTAGAGAATGCAAAACCAGAGTACCTCCATGAAGCTATTATATATTTAACAAGAACACTTTTAAGTCTCTTATATTATACTGCATTTTATATCTCTTATAATGAGATACTGCCTCCCCAAAACAAAGTTTCAAATGTTACTGTTTATCATTTTAACTGCCAAAATACTGATGAATATGAAATTAAAATTTGACATCTAGTAAGTGAATAATTTCTTGCCAGACAGTATTTTAATTCTGTATTTCAGATAAACCATTTTAAGACCCAATTGTCCAAGCTACATTTGGTAGCTTATCTTTTTTCTTTTTTCTTTATTGTTACAAACAGAAGTTGCATTCCTCTGAATAAACTACTTGGCTGCTATAAATGATTGCAGTGTTAAGATATAACTGAGTGAAAAAAGAGCCTGTTTATTTAGCAAACAAAACTCACTTAACCAAATGGTATTTTTTTCTGAAGATCCAAAACAGAAAATAAATATTTTGTTCTTCACCCTTAAGACTAGTTTCTTTCCAAGTGTGAATTTTCTTAAGTATAAGGCCCCAGGTTTAAAGAAAATGTGTACTTTCCCACCCAAAGCTGTATGGAGTTCAGGAGTATTATTGCAAGAATATCTAAATATCCCACAATTAAAGACATTTCTGTTTTTTCTGTCTTTCACTCTTTATATATATTGCTAGAATTTTTCTTTTCTTTTCTAAAAGAACAAAGATCATATGGGCAAATTTCTGCAGGGGCCTTTGAACTGAGAAGCAATTCAGGAATACTTTTAATTAACAAAATAAGACATGAGCAAAAAGTAATAAAACAGAAAAAGGAGTTCATCATTAAGAGCTAATGTGACAGTCTTCAGGTAACCTCTGACACTAATAATGGTGGCAATAACATAAATATTTTAGGAGGCAATCTTAAATGTGTTCGTGCAAAAGCCTTACTGAATTCCACAGGGCTTTCTTCCTAATAAATATATTTAATATTGCAATCTAGGCTATTGAGGAATAAGTCCCACTAAAATATTATATAAAATCTCAAATCTTTACATCCCTGAACAGCCTGAGGTATGATTATCTGAAAAAAGATTTTGTCCCATGTATACCAACACAAACTCTTCAGAAGTCCTTTTCCAGATACCGCTGACAAATCTGATGAGGCAAGTGGCTATTAAGAACTGGGCCTTTTCAGGAGTATCATATTAGTGTTTGAATGCTGGGCTAGACAGTTACTGGGGTCTCTACTTTTTAGAACCAAATAAAGCTTATCGGTCTTTTTATTCAGAGAAGTCAAGATCAGACGTTCAAATTTTAGAATGTGAACTTTAGGCGAAGGAGAAAGAGCATATTGATTTTTCATGAAGGCTAATAAATGCCTTAGAGTCCTGGCTCACAATTTTCTATCTGATTCTGTCCAGGATTTTAGCGGGGAAAAAAATAGATTGTAGAACCCTCAAATGATGCTCATTTCCTTGTAGGTTGCTACACAGCTGCTTGGCAATCTTCCTTGCAAGCATCTTAATGTGCTCTCACCAAAGAATTACCGGTATGTAAGATATAGATATACAGTTGATATGGAATGCTGCTATTGACATTGGTCTTAGATTGAAGAAACATGTCCCTTGAGAATTAGCATCTGTCAATACCTCATGCAAATATACGTAGTACAAAAGTTTTTTTTTCTACTAAATCAAATTTAAAAAAATCAGAAAAAAAATCATTAGGTCTACCAATTTAATTACAACTCAGTAAATTAGTAAAGGCTGGATTGGATTGGACCAGTCACAATATGGTTTTCTTGCTATGGATTATTATTTTCTGGAAGCCAAAAATGTTGTCTTATTAAATAGACATTTATTAAGCAAACTATGATTAGCATGAGGTTGTGAGTTTAATCGTTGTTAAATAGCAACAAAGTTTAATGGAACATGATTTGAACTAGTTTTGTTTTGTCCTGCGTGCAACTACATGTATGTGTGTTGATTCCAAAAAATACTGTTTAAACAAATGTGAACTTAAATTTGTTTTCCTTCATTGACTTCAACTGAAATGCAGTAGTAAAGCATTTTATTTAATTTAAAGTGTCCAGTGCTAAACTCCTTATTTGGTGAGTTATAGTTTCATCCTGCAGAAAAAAAAGAGCATGAGAAAATTTCAGGCATACAAAATTAGACGGCTCACTTTTTAGAAAAAAATACTTGCTTTGGAATATTGTACTAAAAATGAACTGGAACTCTTCTGGACTAGTCTGAAAAAGAACACGGAAATAGCAAACACTGCTCAGAGGCAACCTGTACTATAAATCCTCCTTTTCAGGGAATGTTTTATTGAAATTTCTCATGCTTGGTGTTGTTGCAGCCATAGAAGGAAAAAATAGCAGAGTATAAAATTCTTTCCAAATGCTACGTGCTGCCTGCAAATAAAAAGCATTTTAAAAAAAAGCTATCCCATTTTTCACCATGTTCAATCCTCTCTCTAGATTTAGGGCAGATATTGTCTGCCCTAATTGAAATTGACTCACTCCCACCCAAAGAATAGTCCATTCCTCAGCAGTCCGGGTATTTGTAGCTGGCCCAACAAGAGAAACAGGCTCAGTTTTTAAGATTTCTTAATTTCAAGGCATATTACTCAGGCAGAGTATTGAGAACAAAAATGAGAATTAGAATTAAGAGTTCATCCAGCCCGACTTTTTAAAAAAAATATCAAGAAATTTAAGAAAAAGCTGACTCTTCTCACTTTAAAATAGGATAACGATAAATATTTTAATCTATTTACATATGATAATTGACTCTTGCTTCCTCCCCTTATGTTTTACTTAAAAACAGTGCTGTTTGATTTTTTTAAAAAATTATTATAGAGTTGTTCTTTTGGTTCTTGATATATGGAATTTTACTGATGTTTATTATGTAACAGTAACAAAGTTGGAAGAGACCTTGGAGGTCATCTAATCCAACTCCCTGCTCTCGTAGGAGATCCTTACTATTTTTGATAAATGCTTGTCCAGTCTCTTCTTAAAAGCCTCCAGTGATGGGGCACCCACAACTTCCAAAGGCAATTTGCTCCATTGATTAAGTGTTGTCATGGTTAGGAATTTTCTCCTTAGTTCTAGGTTGCTTGTCTCCTTGGTTAGTTTCCATGCATTGTTTCTTATCCTGCCTACAGGTGCTTTGGTAAATAAGTTGGCCCCTCTTCCTTATGGCAGCCCTGGAAGACTGCTATCATGTCACCCCTGGTCTTCTTTTCACTAGACTAGGTATCTCCAGTTCTTCATATGTTTTAGCTTCTACGCCCCTAATCATTTTTGTTGCTCTTCTCTGAATTCTTTCCAAAGACTCAACATCCTTCTTGTATTATTGTATGTTTTTGTATTATTATTGTATGTTTAGAGGTCACAAGCTTTTCTGAGACTTACAACATCTTCTTAGCATACACTACAATTAAAACAAATATGTAACTTGACTTCTCAGAAATGCCTGATTCTCAAAACTACAACGTCTGATAGGATATTTTTCAACACACATTTTATATTTAGTTCACATTTTAACACAGAAGGAAATCTTGTTCTACCTGGAAGTTGTTTGGGTTGCACTAGGTCTGGCTGCTGCAGGGAATTTCCAGCATAGACAAACCACTCCTTGACCACAGGGTAAGCTCCCCTGGCATCTAAAGAATAAAGAATTGGTTCAATGAGTTTAGATGAGAACAGACATTGTACTATTTGTAAACCTTTAAACAGAAGGGTATGATGATTTAGACTCAATTCTCATATCAACTTAGAATAGATTAAACCCCAATGGACCTTATACATTTTTTTCCAGAATAGTACATTTAAAGCCGAGATTCCCAGAACTTTTGCCATCACACCTTCCTTTATCGTAATCTTAATGTACCTGCTTCCCCTAAAAATCCAAACACCAAAATGGAGAAAAATAAATAAAAAATGCACTGAAAACTTTGGAAACATTTATGGTAACAACATCACTAAAAGGGCCTTCACACCTCCCCTGGACTCTGTCTGCACCTATCCAAGGGAGGAACACAGTATTCCATATTTCAGGAGCCAGTATTGGTCTGTTAACCTGGGAAGAATCCAAGCAGTCCTTAAGGAAGCAAACTGCTGCATTCTGTCTTTTCAAAATACAGTAGGTGATGTATTGAGATTGCTTATTATTAGTATTGTATATTGCCATAATCAACATGGATTTCGCAATGATTAAAACTAAATCTCTTTGATTGTTCTGCAATTTTCAGTACCACTGAATGTGGTATCCCTCTTGATCATCCAGGAGGGTCAGGAAATAGGGCATGTGACTTTGCAGATTTCAGGTCCCATCTGCCAAGTAAATTTCAGATAGGGCCCCTTGCAAAACAGATATTCCTCAAAACAGGAAAAAAAATCTGCACAGTGCCTATTTGAATTCAGCATGTCAAGAGTTTTTGTGTTACCCCACATCAAAATCGTGCAAAATTACCATCGGTTTTGAGCTGTCACGATCCAAATGGACAGAAAAGAAGATTCAGTGGGCTGCATGCTGTCCTGAGTATAAAATGCTCACCCTAGTCCTACATCAGGAACAAAGGAACTGTGAAATTGTCCTTAAAAAAAAGTGCCATGTGCTTTTGAAGGATGCAATCAAATCTTCACATGGATGTTATTAGCTGCTGAAGTCTACAGCTTGTATCGAAGATATGATTATTCACGCATGCAGCATTTCAAAACTGTTGCCAACTGAGGGACTATTGGGGTTTCCCCCAAACAAAGTTTAACTTCAGAGCATGCTGGAGCCTTAGAACCTCTCCTTCCCTTTTTAATATTCCATGAGGGATATTCCATTCATGATAAAGGCTACGTGGTATATGGAAACCATTGGTAACAAACCACTTCTTAGCCAAAGATGATAAGCCTTCTAACATTCGTGTTACTCTTGAGACATTGCCAGAATGGAATGGAATTAAAAATAAAAGTAATAAAATTATATGAAACTGAAGGAAGGAATGATGTATTGTACAGAAACAAAATTATAGCATTTTATCAAAAATGCAGAAATGGAACAAAAAAACATAAAAGTTAGTGTCCAAGAGGGAAAAAAACCTATGCTATGAAAATGTTGACAAATGTTAAGGCTGCATCTGTAGAGATGCAGCTGGAAAAATGTTAAAATCTGAATGTGGTTTCTAACAGAGTGGTTGGGTAGCTTGTTTAACGTGTGTGGGAAAGCTGCATTTGTACCTCATGATGGGAACAATGCTGTACACAAAGGAGAAAGTAATACAAAACGGAAAGGGGGTCAGTTTTTCAATTGTAACTGGGAATATATTGAGCAGAAATCTGATTGAAATAACAGAATAAATAAGTGAGCAAAACGTGTAACATTTATTTATTTAATTTATTTATTTAATTTAATTTATATGCCGCCCTTCTCCCAACAGGGACTCAGGGCGGCGCACAACATATTTAAAACCAGAACGTATATACAATCCCCCCCTTAAAACCGAATTAAACCGAATTTTAATGTTGCGTCTTCCGAATATTTAAAACCCAATATAAAATCCACCCTAGGTCAGGTCCGCTTGCTGAAAGAGCCATGTCTTGAGGGCGCGACGGAAGGTAAGGAGATCCGGAATTATCCGGATCTCGGGGGGGTAGTTCATTCCAGAGGGTAGGGGCACCCACAGAGAAGGCCCTCCCCCTGGGGGTCGCCAGCCGACACTGCTTGGCCGACGGCACCCTGAGGAGACCCACTCTGTGGGAGCGTACCGGTCTGTGGGAAGGAATCTGCGGCAGAAGGCGGTCTCGGAGGTATGCAAAAAAAAATCTTACACCCAGCAAGGGTATGCAGGCCATGTTTTTGGACACAAGTGTGTAATGGGAAAAAGTATGAATGTGAGAAATGCATTGCATATATGTTTAGAGAAAGTAATAAAACAAATACGTTTAAATAAAATTTAAATAAAATTTAAATTAAAGGTTTTTAAGAAGAGACTGGACAGCCACTTGTCTGGAATGGTATAGGATCTCCTGCTTAAGCAGGAGGCTGGACTAGAAGACCCCCAAGGTCCCTTCCAGCTTTATTCTATTCTAAATTCTGAAACATTTGGCATGATTACAGGGTTGATGATTGCTTGATCAATGTTGTGAGAATGGCATATGATGGAACTAAAGTATGCCGGAGAATAGAATAATTAGTGAATGGTTCAGTACTCAGCTGGAAGTAAGTCAAAGGGTATTCCCTTGGCTCTTTAATGCATTTATGAATACAGTACATTCACAAAGAATTATTTGTGGAGGTGTTTGGCTGGGAACATGAAAGTACAAGTATTTTGTAGCAGATAATACCACGTTAGCTGGCAAACTGAGTGAGAGGTATCTATTTGAAAATTAATCTATCAAAGATCAATATAGCTGTGTTCCATATACCTGGAATAAAAATGTATGTTTCCAAAAATTAAAAAATCATATTGTTTCTGTTTCATCCCAGGTTTTGTGCTAACTAATATAACTGTGCAATCCATTTGCAGAATTGCTTCACCTTACGTTGCACTATTTGTTTCTGTTAAATTTCTACTAAAATTTGTTTTCCTTCATTATTATTCTAAAGATAATTTTGAAAAAAAAAAAGAGTTAATATCTTAAGGACAACTTTCCAATCTCATTTAGGATTATTATTTCAACACTCTGGAGGAAAGTACACATTTTTGTTAAAGAAACATTTTAAAAACTCTGTTGTACTAGGCTACACTGTTTTGCTCTGCTTGCTAATTATTAACAGCTTTCATAAGTATTTGATTATGGAGGGTTTTACAAGATCTCCTTAAAAGGTTCAAAAATGCACCAGCCTTCAAGTGCACACCATTTCCTTCAATTATTTCCAATGGTCTTCTTCTAACTAATTACATGTGGCTTGCCTACAGTATCAAGGACTAAATCTTGTATTTAAGTGAGCCTTGCATTTAGAAACTGCACAAATAACTTTTTCAAAACTTGTGCATAAGGATGTGACCTAATTGTAGTTCACTACTCCCAGCTTCAAGGATTCAATAGTACATTTCTGTTGCACCTTTTACCTTTTGCAGATTCCAGCAGGATAGAATAGATGTGCTGGCGAGCAGGGCAGTAGATAAGTGCCTGTCCAGGAAGTGATGTATCATATTCATCTTCCAACGTGTTGCTGCACTCAATTTCTGCACAGCTTAGGATATTGTATATCATATGATTTTCGGCTCGCATGTGTTGTTCTTTAGCTATCTGTCACAAGCAGAATAAAAAGAAACATTTGCTTTTGCTGTTGTCATTTTACGCTTAAGACTGAGATGGACTTCAGAACACGCTTTTAATTCTTTTTCTTTTTTTTCCAGTTTATGAGTGCCACAGAGACCCTAGAAGTGATGTGACATCTAGAGGGAATGAAATTTTCAGCCCTTTTGTTATGGAAGACTAAGATAAAGCAGGTGGACTAAACCTAGCATTTATTTTCTGTATTTATGTTAGTGTTTGTTTCATTGACGTTTGCAAAAAAAAAAAAAGCATACCATCCAAAATAGCCTCTTGTGTCACCTTCAACACAATTGAACTGTTCCACAAAGGCCATAAAAATGAACCTAAGGGCCATAAGTGGACTGAGTTGTATATCATCGGGAGACTAATGGGGATTTAATGCAAAAGGAGAACAGATTATCCTATACAACATATAGAAGTATTAATAGTCAACGTGGTAGATAAAATATCCATCTGTGTAGGCAAAGAACCAGCTCTTTGTGATTGCCTGAATTCAGATAACCTAGGTAAGGAATTACCTGAAAGATCTCTTGATCTAAACAAATAGGGAAATCTTTCTTCTGCTCTGCTGCTAAATGTAATGTAGATGTAAAGTCACAAGGAAGCCACGGAGAATGCTGTCCAGGCAACAGATAAGATTCTATTCCTTTGCGCAATATTAATTTGTCTGATCCCAAAGGCAGCATTTTTTCCAGATCCATCAAACTCTCATAGACATGTGGAATAGCTGAAATATAATTTGCCACAGCAAGAATAATATCTCTTTTCTTGTCACAGCTTTGCCTTTTTGCCTGATGAGAAGATAAACATTGATTCCGAAAAGTTTCCATAGCTCTTTCTGGGACAGTGTCTGTGCCAAGGAGACAAGCAAAAAGGGGAAGGTCTGGGACACTGAGACCAAGCCAATGGCAGAGATTTTGTCTTGAGTACATTACTGTTTCCAGTGAATCCAAGTGTAGCTTACTAATGGAAAAATAAGGAACGGTATCATAAATCAGGTAATCTGTGTCTTCTCCAAGAATTCCCATGCAATTGTTCTTTTGTGCATAAGTTGCTATTTCATAGTCTGCTTCTTGCAATGAACATATCGTCTCCTGACCAAGAATTTTCAAGGCAAAACGTGTAAATGTGGCCAGCCCAGATGGTATAAAGAACATTCCTCTTCCAGGTTGTTGCTTATTAGCTTTGATGAACTCAAAGATCTTAGCTATTTCTTTGTTATTTCTCAGTCTTCGTTTGATCCATTCATTTCGCTTTTTTTGCTCTACAAGGCCATCAAAACAGAATACTAGTTTGATACCAGCAGTTGTAAAGCGATTTACAAAACTATCCAAATTGGAAAGATATTCACGCCATTGGCCCCCACAGACCCAAGATTCTGGTGTATACCATTGTCGAAGACAAGACATAGCATCTACTACAAGAACAGGAACAGATCCAGGATAAGTCCTACAATGGTTTTCAGCCACTTCTTTCAGATTTATCACTAGGCATCCATCCGGACAGGCAGTGACCACAAACGAATACAAGCCTTTAACACCCATACTTGTATTGCATGGAAAACTCTTTTTCTTCCACCAGCTAAAAAAGAGAAAGAAGAGAATAGTTGTTATAGTTGTTTACTAAGTGCAATTTTTATCCATTTCAATTTCATCCTAAGGAGAGATAAGATGATAGGATTTTAAAGAAGTGTTCTATTAAGCTGAAAATGACGAGCTCAGCATTATTTTTCACTCTTTAACATACAAATGATTTTCACAAATCTTCAGATAATATTTTTATTCACAGTACCACATAAAAGATCAAAGAGTCTTTACATTTTGAGAAATATGTTTAATTTTGGGAAGTATATACTGTTTTTCAGTGCTTTTTTTGAAAAAAAAAAAAGGTGCCGGAACTCACACATGTCATACAACCGGCCTTGCCTACCCTACAAGGTTCCATCCAAAAAAGATGCCGGAACTCCGTTCTGGGCGTTCTATGACAAAAAAAGCCCTGCTGTTTTTGAAAAATGTTGAGGAATGCTTTCAAGGGTATGATAAAGTCAAAGTAAATGTGAACTTTAAAAATAATGTTAGACATGTCATATAAGGCAAAATTGTCTCCTAAAATGCCTTTATGGTTGTCACCCCAAGAAGCTTTTTATAGAAAGGTAATGATAGTTAAGCAAAATTGGTTAACCTATGCTGAATTGCTAAACTTTGTAAAGAAGAATTTAATTTAAAAATAAGAGAAAACTTGGAGTTAAGTTTTATTTGCCATTGGTTTCCCTGTGCTCAGCTAATGGAAAGTTGGATAAAAAGAATTACGATTTGAAAACGATAAAACTGAATTTGATGTAGAACTCTGTACAGATGATGACCATATTATTGTTAGTATGTATAAAGTTATTGAAAATCATACAGAAGATAAACAAGTTATAGACTGTTGGATCAATGGGACAGTATGGGCAAGAATGGATTGAAATTTAGATTGAACTATAATCTTACAGAGAATGTTTATAAAATGATGTTCGTTGGTACTGTATAAATTATCAAGAATGCATAAGGGAATTTCAAATATTTATTGGAATTGTAATCAAACTGAGGGAACAATTTTTCACCTTTGGTGGACATGTAACAAAGCTAGAAAATGACAAGATCAAATATGTATTTTGATGCAGAAGATTTTAAAAGTGAATGTAAAATACAAACCAGAAGCTTTTCCTTGGGGCTTCATGGACAAATAAATAGTAACATTCTATGGGAACTTTGTTTTTATATATGATAATGGCAGTGGGACTTTAATATGCTCAAAGATGGAAGAACTTATAAATACCTACAAAGGAGCAGTGCTTTTTTTGTCATAGAGCGCATGGAACAGCATTCCGGCACCTTTTTTTGAACGGAAGAACCGGTTCCTTCTAAGCTGCCAGTGCGAATACAGTTAATCCCCTAATGCTCTCATGCTTCCCCCTCCCTTCCTGCCTTGCGGGACTCACCTGGAAAAGGTCTGTAGCTCCTCTCTGCCACGGTTCTTGCTGTTGCTATGATCTGAGGCCAGGGGAATCAATGGCTGTGGAGCAATTTTGCAGCCCCCCAGCGGCCCGATCGGGGCTCTGGAGGCCTGAAAAAGACCTCCAGAGCCCAGATCTAAGGCCGCAAAATGATTTTGTGCCTCCCCAGCGGCCCGATCCGGGCTCCGGAGGCCTTTTTCAAGCCACCGAAGCCCAGATCAGGCCGCTGGGGGACTGCAAAATCACTCTGTGGCCATAGATCTGGGCTCCAGAGGTCTTGATGCGTCCCCTGGCCTCAGATTGGAGCGGCGGCAGGAATCGCAGCAGAAAGGAGACAGACCTTTTCCAGGTGAATGATCTGCGCCTCGGAAACTCCCTAAAACGGTTTCTTCTCCCCCCATCCCGCTCTGTAAAGAGCGTTCGACTGGAGCCGGAGCTGTGCATGAGTTCCGGCACTTTTTAATTTTTTACAAAAAAAGCACGGCAGAAGAGGAATGAATAGTGAACCCAATGGAATTGGCAGAGATGACAAAATTGACAGCCTTGTTAGATAGAGCCCAATGTTCAAGTCTGTCAAGATCCTTCTGTATCTTAAGCCTGGAGTGTTGGCTATTCCTGCCAGCTTAGTGTCGTCTGCAAATTTGATGAGTTCCACATCTATCCCCTCATCCAAATAATTGATGAAGATGTTGAAGAGCACTGGACCTTGCTGGCAATTTGCCATTTGTACAAATATAAATATAATGCATTATTGATAGAAGACAATATTTCTAGCTCAGGTTGAACTGTGGGGTTCTTGGTGCTCTCTAAGCTTGGTGGTCTTCTTGAAGACATTTCATTACCAAACTGGGTAACATCATCAGTGCCAGATAGAAGTGTGGTTTGGTCTTAATTTTATATACGGGTGGCTTGCCCTGTCAATATTGGTAGGAGGGGTTCCTTGATTAGGCTGTTGTTTACTATTAGCTTATTTGTGCTGGCATTTCCTTGATTGGGGTATTATTTACTTCTCGATTGTTGGTCTAGTGTTAACGCAGACAAACAATGCAAAAACAGAAAAGTTTTCATAGCATGTACAATGAGAAAAAATTAAATTTCAAATTAAAAATATATTTAAGTCTTTATTATTTTTTTAACCAAAAGCAAGCCTTATAATTCTGGTACAAAAAACAACAACTTCTTTCTTTTATACTACTGAAAATAAAGTCTCCTCATTTCTAATACAGAGTAGAAATTAGCAGCACTTAATTAGTGCCACATCATTCTTTCACACTGCTGATTTCTCACATTTTCATTACTGTACAAACTACTTCGGAAGTGTTATATTCAGTGTCTTCTATTCATGAAGGTAACTGTGGATTTTTAACCTGCAACTTTAAAAGATGCCTCTAGGTTTTCTTTAATCATTTCTACCTCTTATGTGCTACTTTCACATTCCTTTTTACTATAGTGCAAAAATAAATGTTTCAATCGGTCTAGAAACAACATGAAGCTGCTGATGGTTGCTTTCTAATATATTCTTGGGAACACAATATTCTGTTCTTTAATCTGAACACTATTTATGAACTTAGTCTGTGTCACAAGAGTCTTAATTTATAGCTGGTTCTTTATGTGAAAATATCAGAATAAGGAGTTTTTCTTACAATCTGTCCAAGATAGACAACCAGATTTAATTCTAAGTGATAACCAGGATTTTACTATGAGATAATGTGTTGGCTTCCAACTTGGGTGTCTTCAAAACAGGGATGAACCAATTCATATAAAGTAATGGGGATCACTGCTTAAGCCTTGATGATAGCAAGACTACAGTACTTTTGAAGGCCATTTGCTGGGAGACTAGTGGGCTTCCCTGTGAAGTTGCCTGACCATTGTGAGAACAGATTGCTGGATTAAGTAGGTCAGGGGTCCAATAAGGGCAGTGGCAATTTTTATGTTCTTATACTCACCAGACACCGGGGCACTTATAGCCATTATAAATACATGTCAATTGCAAAGTGGCTGAAATTTGATCAACTGACCGTGGAGAGGCTGTGATGGTTGTAAATTCAAGGACCAGTTATAAGTCACTTTTTTCAGTGCTGCTGTAACTCAAACAGTTAGTTGTAAGTCAAGGACCACCTGTACTCAAAATGGCGGTTTTCCCCTCATTCTAAACTCAAAGCTCTTCCACAATAGTCATCACAACTCACTCTGAATGTGAAATAATTGCTTCAGACATTTGGCACACAAAGAGGTCCTTCTCAAAAGCCTGCTGCTGGGTGGGGGAGGGAGCCAGAGATTGTGAGTGTGGCTGGGGAAGCACCATGGGATGTTCAAAATGAGCATCACGTGACCACAGAAAAACAGCCTAGCAGCACTGAAGTAGTCACAATTTCCCCAAATTTCATTAACTCGGGTGTCATGGATCCAATATTTTGGATGTATTCTGCAAGTTAGTCCACTTGAGGTACCTTGGTTCAGAAATTGTTGCCTATCATGCACCATTTCACCAAGTTAGAGGTTACAGAACCAAGAGCACTATACAGACCATTAGTGAGTAAGAACTGGCAACTAGTAGATAAAATACAACAGCAAAGCTGTTCTGGATAACTGTTAATTTAGCAAAGAAACAAAGGGTATACAAGTGCAAGGGAAAGGGAGATTGAACATAAGGAGTTTAACCCATTGATCTACATTAATGCACAAAGTATGGATAACAAGCTAGCTGAAAGTCCTGAAGCACAAATATAATACAAAGGGAATTACCGAAACATGGTAAGATAAATTCTGCCAGTGGAACATTAGGCTTGAGCAACAGCAATATAACTACTGATGTAATGCAGCCCATCAGCAATGAACTCACTTGTCAGAAATCTACTTGGCTGATGGTAGCATTAACGTTGAAAGCACCTGGGCTAAGATAAAAGCAAGCCAAAAGAAGAAATATATTGCTAATAGTCCACTGGAACCATCAAACCAGTCAGAAGGAGATGGAGCACATAAAAACAATTCTGCACTTGCACTAAAGCATCTGTCTACTTGAAGAACACAAGACATCCCAGAAAATATTATGCCATTTCATTTCCACCCTCTGACACCCTGATAGAGTACTAACCAGATGTAATGGCCTCTTTGATTTCCTTTCCTTTACTAGGATGAGAAGGGCTCCAGTCTGCATGTATTTCTAGAGACTTCTGGTTCCTGATTGTCTTTCATACATGTGTTTTATATTTAAAATATAAAACTTTAAATAAAGCAAATAGCATTTTGAAACAAAACTAAAAACAAATACCAACTCCTTTCAGCTCTCTATAAGGACATTTTATTTCAATGGTATTTACTTTTCTTCTGGTTTTTAATCTCAAAGCAAAAATTGTAAAAGGTGGGAATGTTACTTATGAAAAGGGTTTTGTTCATTTGTTGAATGTCTATATCTGGTTTCAAGTGTAAAGGCACAGTAATACAGCACATTTAGCTACTAAGCACAAATGATGTCCTCTCTACCAATAAATAAACTAGATAAATAAGATTAAAATAATGTCAATAGGATATAAGTTCCTACTACATTCAGGAATGTGTGACAACCAAAAATTCAATCAGTGCATAATGGAAATACAATAAAGAAATCAGGAGTTGGATCTATATTTTTCATATATACCATTACATTGTTGGTGAACATCGATCTTCATTTCATTTCATTTTTGACACAAGGGCACATGATGCTAAATCAGAAGTTAATTACAATTTTTGAAAATATCTGGGCATAAATGCCTGGCTGAGCTACGGTGTATAATAATGTTCATGCACCACATTATAGCTTACTGTAATATCTGCATACAATAAAATAGTTCATGTATATTACTCAACAATAAGGAGAACTCAGTTTAGTCTGACATGTTCTCATGCTTACTACTGAGTAAGCCAACACAAGATTTCAGGTTTTGATTGATGCCTAGCCAACAAACTTCATTAAACTTGAAATGTATTTAAGTTTTAAATGTCATCTGATGAGCAAATGTATTTATGATTGCATCTGACCACAGCATGAATGACCAAACTTCCTGACAGTTAGAACAATGAACCAGTGGAACAACCTGCCTCCAGAAGCGGTGAATGCTTCAACACTGGAAGTTTTTAAGAAGAGACTGGACAGCCATTTGTCCGAAATGGTGTAGGGTTTCCTGCCTGAGCAGGGGGTTGGACTCGATGACCTCCAAGGTCCCTTCCAACTTTATTATTATTATTAATAATAATAATAATAATAATAATAATAATAATAATTATTATTACTACTACTACTACTACTACTACTACTACTACTACTACTACTACTACTACTACTACAACAGCCAAGAAAGGTAAATACTCAGACATGCAGCATAATGACCACTGAACCTTTGGCAATTTTGGTTTGCCTTGCACATGCATCACATATAAAAGCACACAAAATTTTGATCACACCCTATGGCTGCCATCTTGACGTTTTCAACCACATCCTGTGGACATCCCTGAAATCTGAGGTCCTGCCTTCCATGCTGCCCCTTGCAGCGTTTTCCTCACCTTGAAAAATATCTCAATGTCCAAGATGCATATTGTTTATAATTGCCTTCAATAAATCATTGCATTTGCTGGAGGCTCCTCCATGGTTCACCCCAAAATACTTAACTCAATGAACCTGGGTTCATTTTCTAGCTGCCCACAACTCACTGGATCCTTACAACACAATCAAGTACAATGTTGCATGAACCCAGCTATTCCCTATTATCATCAGCTCTTAGGTTCTTCTTTGTCTCAGCAGCCCCAAATTCCACGAGCCGGAAGAAACAGGCTTAGTTCTGAGCCGGGAGGGACGGGAACAACCCTGCAAAGGACAGTGTTCCCCTTGGACAGATTGTTAAGCAAAGCCCTTATAGGGGGCTGCAACGTCCTACCAGCCTCCCGGGCAACTCTTGAGTGTACGATTCTCCCAAAAGAGTTTTAATTCCACCCTACAGCATATTCACGACCCTTTATTTAAAAATCTGTTCGTGGGGAAGAAGTATTCTTAGGACAGCAGCCTTAAAATTCTACCTTATGTCTCTTAACTCTCGGGACTCTAGGCCGGAATACTAAGACGTCAACTTAGAGCCAGATACCGGGTTTGCGCTGAACGCTTCCTTTCAATGTATCCCTTTACAGTGCTGTTGACGGAGCGTGCGCACACTTAAAGTCTCTATGGTTCTTTCCCCGGGAAGAGGGGATCGGCGGCGGTCACGTGATCCTCTACTAGACGCTCTCCTTGCCCCTAAAGCATAAAGAGCTGGCGGACGAGAAGGCAGTTGACAAATACAAAATGTAGTGTTTAGAGAAAGGACGTGTGTCTCTGTTACATGCCTCTACAGCGTGGAAGTTAAGTCTCTGGCAGCTACAGTAATTTATAGAAACAGAGCAAGAGCGCAAGAGCGCTCTGCGTGTGATGTCCATACGTAACTTGCTACATTTTGTATAGTTTTTGTTTTGGACATAAATACTATTTTCATATTGTATTTCTCTTAAACAATTAGTTATCCATGTATAACTTTATCTACCCTTCCATTTGAAGCAATAAAATAATGCTTACAGATGTTTTTAATCTCACTTATACATTGTAGTTAAGGTTCCCAGTGAAATAGTTCAGTGCATAAGATGTTTAATGTGAAAAGGCTGACTGTTTTGATGTTAGTCACTGATGCAAGAGGTGAGGAATTGGATATTTCTAAAAAGATGCACGCCCTCAAATATTCTGCTGCTGCAGGATATATTTTTTTTAAAGACTTGTTTAAACAAAGCAACAGGAAAACTATTTTTTGCTTTATTTTTTATTGGGGGCTGTCCCTTTTTTGAAGCTAGGCTTTAAAAAGATGGTTTCCTAGCAGCAGAATGCAGAAGGGCCATTCATACAACAATAGACAGAGGAAAGAAAGAGGCTGGTTTGTTTAAACTGCTTCTGTCTTCATTCACAGCCTGATATCCATGGGCATTGTGCGGGCTACAATGGAGCTAAAGGATGCATTGTGGGTGAAAACAAATCAAAACAGAGGAAGCGATGATCAGAGAAGAGTAGTGGAACAAAATTGTTCCTAAATTAAAATCTTACACCTGAGATTACGATTACTTTTTAGCTGCTTGGCATATTGACTGAAGTTTCTATTAGCTACAGTATTAAAAGTTTAATAAACAAAACTTTACATCAGGACTTTGACCATTTGCAAAAGGCAAAAGGTGCACTCACAGTGATGTTTTGTTCCTTCGCCATTGTCCTAATGTTACAGGAATTTTGCACAAAAGGGCATTAGGAATTTCTCCAGAAAGTTTCCTTATTGGTGATTAGGTAAATTTTTACTAAATTTTAAAATATTATCTATGCCTTCTGTTCCCTTACCATAGCAAAACCATGAGTATCTTTCTGAAATTTTCTGATAATCCCATAATTGACTTCAGTCCAATAGGCAACAGGTGGAAACTTGAATAACTTCACATATTTTTCCAGGGGAAAATGGGCACAGTAGGGAGCCAATGGGAGAATTAGATCAGATGTTATTGCCAATGAAGAAATTAAATAGGGCAGTGCTCAGGGGAACACAGATTAATATATTTAGTGACTTTGCATATACAAAAGCTTACCATTGTAGCCACATCTGAATGCCTATGAATAGTGTGGACCATGTGCAGCCTGTCACTGCAGGTGCCCACATCTGTTCTTCTACAGGCAGATGCTCACAGAAAAAAGACACTCCCCCATTCCAGAAGCGGAGGACCTATATCATTCTCAAACTCTTTCATAATCACATCTGAAAAGGACTGAAAATCACTTTCTGAAAAGAATTTATGCTTTAGATGAAAAACAAAAGTATGAGAAAAGTATTAAAAGTAATTGGTATATTCAAATTTTCTGCAATGACAAAAAAGCAAAAGGTATTTTTAAACAAATTTTGATTTTCTGTGCATTTTAAGTGCATTTAGTTTGAATATAGTTCCAATGAATTCTGAAGAAAATATAATATGTTTGAATTATATTAGCAGAAAAAATGAATAAGTAAATATCTCGTTAATAATGCAATTCATCCCATGCTTAATTGCATATGCAGTAGCAGATCATATTCTCTATTTGCTATTAAAAGCTTCATGTTGAAAAACCTTGTATAAAAATATCTCCTTGGATATGACCTTTGTATGTATTTCACAATGAAGTCTGTACAAGCAGAATAACACATTATTACAATAACAACCCAATATTTAAACTTAATGTTTAATAGAACTAAATGAGATTTTTGAAGTTTAAGTCAAAACAGACACATTAAGAAACTAATATGGTTAAGTTACACAAATAATATACATTGTGATATGTGATAGGTTTGTTAATATTGTTGTAAGCCACCCAGAATATTCCTTCCATAAGATGGGCTGCAAATGATTTTAACAAACAAACAAATATCAATAATACAATACACTAAACATTCTTGATAACTTTTCAGGGTGACATGGGTGGGGCATATTACATAAAATGGAAATATCTTTATGTTAAAACAAGTCTTCCAGATATTAAGATAATATTTTGTTGCTAAGAAAAATTCACATTTCTACCACAGGTAATAAAAAAAAAATCCAAATTGCATGGGAAGTTTTTCAAAAAACATGCGATCCCATCATTTTATTTTTTGTGATGAGTATCACTGAATCTTATAAAGATATTCATTCTAAGGCCTGGTTCTTGTGGCAAACAGTTATTTTTTAAAAGCAATATACTAGCACATGTTCAGAGGGATAATGAACACAATTTAAAAATTCAAACCTACATTTTTACATAAGTTTGAGTCCTGCACATGCTTATTGCTTATCTCCAAAGTTATTGTGTTCACAAGTTATGCCAAGCCATGGTTTAGATCCCCTATTGTCTACAATCACTAGAACTTTTTCATCCACAGTGTGCCTAATGTCTTGCTTACTCCAGGAGTCACAAACATAATCTAAACATGTTATATTGGAGCTTAAATGTTGCTGCATGATTCTAAATATATTTCCTCTGCACACACTTCGTTTAAAGCAAGTCCAACGTGGGAAGATAGGATTTCAATACAGTTTATTATGTGAGTTCCATGAACAGATTGCACTTCAGATGCCCTTATATAGTGAACTTTATTGTGTTGTATTCTTACTCTTTTTATTTTGGTTTATAACAGATATTGTTAACTGCTTTTTCTGGTTTTAATGGGGGAGGGGGGATTGTACCTTGCTCTGGATTCTTAGAGGAGGAAAAAGTTGATACTAATGATTATACTAATGTATACATAAGGTCTGGCTGTGGCTTCTTTTGATTTCTTAAGAAATTGTGGACTCTAGATTTAACAGTCTAGAGCCCATCCCTCTTTTCAATAATAATAATAATAATAATAATAATAATAATAATAATAATAATAATAATAATAATAATAATAATAATAATAATGATGATGATGATGATAAGTCAACAAGCTCATCTGCTAGTGAAATATTCTAACAACAAACCAGTGCTTTTGTTCCTATTGCAGCCATATAATATATCTAATTAGAATGGGTACAAAAATCAAGCCTGAGTGAGCTCACATCATCTGATGACATCACAGATGTTCTAGAGAAGAGTTTTATAAGCAAAAATTGCTGCCAAGTTATTGTTTATGTGACAAAGGAAAACTTATTTCTAAAATATGTTTAATTTTTATTTAGTTTCAGGTCAGAGTCTGTTTTAGGTTATACTTGAAAGCCTAAAATTGTAGGCCCTCTACAGTACAAGAGGAAAAATGAGAGGAGAGCTCTAATTTTACATGTTTTGTACATGTAATATTTTAGTAGATTGCAAGTAGATTGAAAACATATTTGATAAATTGTGATAATATTTTTTCTTCCTAGTGTTTTCCTTTTTTCAGATCAGCCAAATGTTATAGGAATTGACCAGCTTGTTGTCAGGCATCATGGACTGAGAGAGAATGAATGGCCCAAGGTCAACCAGCTGTCTTACATGACGCTAAAGTGGGATTAGAATTCAGCCAGTCTCCTGGCTTCTAGCTTGGTGCTTTAACCATTAGAAAAAACTGCTCTCCTATTTGATACATTTTGAAATGATCTACGAAAAGTATTGTTTAATGTGAAAATTTGGATTTGGAAAAACAGTCTACAATGCAGATTTTAGGACCACATTTCTGCCCACCATGGGCAAAATGTGCTGGAATAAACATTCTAAGAGGAAGCATTCATACCATTATTTGCATCCAGTTCTTTCCAATTATTAATTTTACTTGATTTCTTTCCTCCTTTTCTCCCATTAACCTGTTGGGTGGTTAAGGTGCGTTAAGTCCAGGGAATCAACTCAGATCAACTCAAATACTAGGTAGATAATGAATGCATTATGCATTATGCATCCAAGTATCCCCCTGCCCCCTACCCACCAAGAAATCTACACTTCCATCTTCCGCTGGGGAGCCCTACAAGCAATCTGGGGAGAAGTTGATACAGGATCCTGTGGGAAATAGCATCCTGCCTTAGTAGGTGGACCTGCAATGTTTACTAAGCCTCAGAGAGGTCTCTTCTCGTGGCCCTGGCAACTAGTTTTTGATTTGCTCAGCACCCCCCCCCCCCAGATGCTCCCTGGGTCGATGTCCAGGCACGCGACTGACCTCAGGTTGGGGGGGGGAAAACCAACCCAAAGTCCTTTCTGAGATGGAGAATTTTTTTTGGGGGGGGGGGGAAATGGCCCTAAGTAGGCTCCTCCAATGGCGCAAGTTTATCAGAAACTAAAAAAATCGGAAGGAGAGAGCGAGACTTCCTAGCCAAATGTTCCTTCCTTCTTTCCTTCCTTCCTAATTCAAAGACTTCTCCCTGGACGCCCTTGTCAGGGCCACAGCCTAGGCTGGCCCCCCGATCAGATTTGCTGAAGCAAGGGCCGGAAAGAGCAGCTGGCGGCAGCAATCTGATGAAGAAACAAAGGAATGCCGCGCCGGTTCTGGGATCCCAGGTAAACACGCCTGCTTTATTACGGAGAGGACAGGAGCAGATGATTTGCGATTGGAAAACGGGGAGGGAGAGGCGGAGAGAGGGAGAAGCGGAGCCGGGGGGGGGGAGTCGCGGGGGAAAGGGGGGGGCGGCCGCAGGGAGCTGGTGCTTATCTGTCATCTGGCTTCTGTGTGCCAGCTGAGCCACGCGACCGCCCTTTCTTATTCTAATCAGCACATGCCTTTACAACTTTCGACAAACCTGCAGAGCAGGCGAAACTTATTCAGCCGGCTCTCTCAAAATCAATACGTGGGCTCCAACCTTTCCAACGTGGGTATGTGGGAAAGGGAAGCCCTAATTCGGTGGGTGCCGGCTCACTGTGATCCCCATTTTCTCCCTTCCCCAACTCTCTCTCTCACCCATTTCATTTTTGCAGCGTGTGAAAGTCCTGAGTGGCTGGTGTACCAAGTCTGGGGAGAGGATTCCTTTCCCACATTAATTCTCAGTGACCTGCACGTGTGAAGCAGGAGAAGGAGAAGGGGGAAAGGAGAGAGGAAGATTGAGGATTGTTGCAGGAAAGGATAAGTAGGTTGCCTGAAGCCAAGAAACCACATTTAATAATGATATTATATATTCGAAGCCAGATCCTGTGCAAATCAGGGAAGTTTAATTGCCATTGCATTTAATTGGGATTACTCTCAAGTGAAGTGTGCTGTGAACTACATGTTAACTCCCCTTTGGACTTGTTTCCTCCCAGAGATCACGGGGATCACATCTGAATGTGGACTGTTTCTGTTCATTCGGTTTGTCTTTGCAGCCATCTTATCATTGGCACTCCATTCTAAATAATAATAATAATAATAATAATAATAATAATAAAGTTGAAATAATAATAATAATAATAACAATAACAACAATAATAATAATCTGAATGCTCAGTTGACTGAGGTTCATGTTTAATGAATAAAAGATAATAATAATTATTTTATTGTCACTTTGAATGTACACCAATCAGCACACTTCAAAATGAAATTTTGTTGCATACAGCTCTCAAAGGGCCACCACCTCCGATATATGCTCCTTGTTCGTGGCCAGCTCAAATTTCAGAACATCCCTGAAACAGATGGGCAACTGAGGCAGTGGCTTCAAGTGAGCACACTGAGGAATAAATTTGATCCCTGGAGATGATTTAGTGTGAGACACTGTCAAAACAAACATAATCTTGGTGACAATTTTTGTTTTTATGATTGAGCAGCTAAAAAGACACCCAACTGGCTAGGTGTGGCTGCTTAAAATCCATTTTTGTGGTGAAACTAAGATCTTTATCAAAAATGTATCCCTAGTTTCCTGTAAATCTTGTCAATCACTGTGATTGTTAGAGCTGGCGCAAAATCTGCTGATGCAGGAAGATAAATGTGCAAGAGCCTTTTCTTCCAGTTAAGTAATGTCAGTATCTAGAGCAGAAAAAGAAGTCATACAACTCCCTTGGTAGTTGTCATTAAAAACAGATGTGGAATAACCAAAAACTGTTTTCAAAGAAACACCCAAGCTCATCCCTCTGAGGCATTTTTTGGGGGCCTAACGACAGAGCTGACCTTAAAGCAGAGGTCTTCAAACTTGGCCCTTTTATGACTTGTGGACTTCAACTCCCAGAATTCCTCAGCTGGGCATGTTGGCTGAGGAATTCTGGGAGTTGAAGTCCACAAGTCATAAAAGGGCCAAGTTTGAAGACCCCTGCCTTAAAGATTATTATATCTACAAGGCAACCAATACTACTTAGTACAACATCCCTCTCCCATAGTTAATAGCTGTTTAGAACTTCCAGATTGGCATGTGTGGGCTTTCTCTGCTCTGAATTCTGACAATGTCAGATGGATATTCTGGATTCATAGAAAGGAGACTTGTTGGAGGATCAACACTTCTCAGAACTTCCATCTCTCATGAAGAAATAAATGTCTCATTCACCTTTGAGCTAGTCTTGCAGGCACTAGTTATGCCTTCACATGTTTTACCAAAGTGGAAGACTATCACTGTAGGTACACCTCCTCCTGTTTTCATTTTTTTTATTCCGTTCAATTGTGTCAGATTCTTGTACACTGCCTGGACAAATCCCTGCATTTTTTGTCATGTTTTGCCACTGAAGTGGTTTGCCATTGCCTCTTTCCTAGGGTTTAGAGAAGATCACCCAGTTGGCTTTGTGCCTAAGGTGGGTATAGATAGAAGCTTTCATCTTAATAGCAGCTAAATATTCCACACTGTGCTCAACCCATATGAAATTTGGGGACCTATCACAAACATGTTTAAGACAATATTGGGGAGCATCTACTTCATTTCCACGTTTCTGCACATAACTGATTGATGTCCATTTTTCAATGATTTGGAATTATTATTATGATCTATATACCATTGTTCACTTCAGCAGAATTGAACTCCAAAGCATATAGCCTTCACGATCCATTTAAGCTATGTAGCTGGGGAATTCCAAAAGAGCTGGAGTTACCATGTTTCTTGTCTTGAACTGAATCAGAGTTTACCCAGCCAGTGTACATGGAAATATCTACTTTTGTTATACCAATCAATGGCTTAGACCTCAAAGCAATTTCCTCCATGTCAATACCTCATGCCTTGGAGTTATCTTTTGTGGGTGGGGAGCCTTCCAAGAGATTAAATTCATGGCAAGCTGATGCTATGACTAATAACAATCTTTTGGGTTGATTTTTGATTTTTTTTTTGCCATCCAATGGCATTTTTCTAAACCATCTAACCCTATTTTAGCTCACTGTCTAATCTGCTGAGGAAGGTGATGGAAGTTGCTGCCTGTTTCTTTTGGAAGACGCTGGAATTGGGAAGGATGGTGGTTTTAGGCAAGTCCAATATCAAGGGAAGCCATCCCACAGTGAATAAGCCATTACAGAATCAGTATCTCAAGTAAGCAATGTTAGCCATATCATCCTTCTTAAAAATGTCATTTTGCCTACTCAGTGGATACATATGGGATGGGGGAAAAACATTGATTAATCCTAAGAGTCAAAAGCTTCCAAATGGAATTAGAGTAATTTTGCAGATTTGGATTCTGTGGCTATAATGGAGTAAACGTAATTTGTTGCTATAACCACATAGTGGTTTAATGTTCATCTAACCCAGGGGTTCCCAACCAGGGGTGATCACATACCCCTGGGGGTGTGAGATGATATTCCAGGGGGTGCGAAAACTTGAGTTTTCAAAGTTATAGTGTATATGCATAATTTGTTGCCCTTATTTCGAACTTTTGTAAGGGGTGCAAGAATATATCAGAAGCATTCTAGGGGTGCGAAGTATAGAAAAGGTTGGGAACCACTGCTCTAGCCCATACTGTATCAGGAAATAGAAGTGATATCATAACTGGGTTGCCCAGATTGCAGCTCATCTTGTGTTCATATCACCTTACCAAGCATGTTATCATGATGTAGATTCCAGTATTTTTAGGTCAATGATTGTTCAGTGTCCAGTTAGCAGCATGACTCTTATAGTCTACTAGTCATTAACCTAGTGGTAGTGGCCGAGCACATGCCCACGTCACACTTCTGATTGTATCCTACAAGAAAATCACCTGATTTTACTTCTCCCAAACTGGCAGGCAAATGGGCAGTTCTTGGTTGGGGGCTTCAGTTTTCCACTAGCCAGGAGAAATGAGATCTTTTGCAATGTGATGCAATCTTGCTTGTAGGGTGCCTGCTGGCCACCCATATCCATACCCTTCTCTAGAAGGCTCCATTCCATCCTCTTTTCCATGTCCCTTCAACAATCTGCGTCCTGTGCTCCTTAACTCAGTTTTTGTTTATAGTTTTTAAAAAATATCTGCACGTTTTGCTATTTCCTTTTTTAAACGAATGCTTCCTTTTTGTATTATGTCCATAGCTATCTTATTTCTGGTTATGTACTGTACAGACCCATACAAATTCAATATGAATATGATAGTTAAATTGAACCCTCTATGTTCAAGAAACTAAATGGGAGAAGAAAGAGATGTTTCCTTCATGCTTATAAACATAAGCTTGGTTTTGCATATTGTGTGGAACTATCTTTTGCTTAACTCTAGTTCCTCGAGTAAGCCTCAGTTGATTGGATTCACATTGCCTCATGATTTAAGAATATAGAAATGTATATATCATATTAAGTTGAATCCAGGTAGCCCCCTTATCATTTATATCCAGAACAGGTACCACTTGACCAAGGGCTCCCTAAAGCAGTGGTTCTCAACCTTTTTAATGCCGAGACCCCAACCGGTCGTAAGTCGAGGACTAAACCGGTCGTAAGTCGAGGACTACCCAACCGGTCGTAAGTCGAGGACTTTCCCTGCCCGGGAGCACCGCACATGCGTGGTTCCGCCCCCTGCGCCGGCCGAGGCGTAGCTGGCAAACGGCAGAGACGGAGCAGGCCGACCACCAGCTGGCCCAGCTCAAGGGAGGTAAGGCACCCGCCGGAAAAGGGGAAAAAATTGGCGGACAAAAAAAATGGCAGACAAAAAAATGGCGGACAGCCTTGCTTGGCGACCCCCATGAAATGGTCGATCGACCCCAAATGGGGTCCCAACCCACAGGTTGAGAAGCACTGCCCTAAAGCTTCTTACCTGGAGTTGTCTTGGGCTGAACTTTCTCCAGACCAGATAAGTTCTCTACCCCTTAGTTATGACTGTTGCGTGGCAGAGGAAATGCTCCAGCAAGATACATTCTTGATCTACTCTTATAGTTTGTCTTGGCTATTTCCGGCCTCAGAAAGGCTGCTCACAGTCTTGCTGGAGAAGGATAACTACAAAGGTTTTTGCATCCTCCCCAGAAGGAAGTTGCGAATCTCCCACTTCTCAGATCACCAGACTCTCCAATCTGAAATTCTTTCAGAGCCTTTTGGAGCCAACTGGGCAAATTCTCAGGCTGCTCAAAGGACAGGGATTCTTTTCTCTCCGCTCCCCCTCCACAGAAAAAGCTCCAGGTCCCCACCCTCTCTGATCTTGCTTCCTTCCCCTCTTCCCCCCCCCCACTTAAATAGGAACAAATTCACATTGTCTTCTGCGTCTAACATTTTGTCCGTGCTGGTTAATGAGTTCAACGTAGTACAGTAAATTTGCTGAGGAATCAAAAAGTATTTAAAAGGGGGTTATGGTGCTGCCTTAATGAAAAAGGTAAGGATTTATCACTTTTTTTTTCCTGCCTGGGTTTTTCTTCCAATCACCCTCCTTTCTCTCTCACTCTCTCCCCCCCCCCATTCAACATACTTTAACTTAAGCTGCCTTTGCATTGAGTTTTTGGGGAGGGGGTGGGGTGGGGAAGAGCCAGCTAGAGAGACTGAAGCTGAAAGTGTGAGAGCGGAATCTAGAGACACACAGCAGCTAGGATGAAAAAACGCCATTTGGTTAGGAGCAGATGGCTGGCCAGGGGGGTGGATTGCATCTAAAGGCGTGTCATCCCCCTTCAGCTCGAATCCCTGAGGGCTCCCCTTGTCTTCAAAATCAATGAAAATTAAAGCACAGAGAAAGGATGAATGGAGAGACCTCGAGTCTCTTCTTTGTTCAGCCCAGCTACTGGTGGGCAGGAGTTAAACTACAACAGCCTCCTATAGAAACACTTAAGTTAAACAGTCTCCCCGTTAGCCCAGAAGCATCTGAGAAGAAGGGGCGGGGGAGCAAAGCAAAGAGGAAGGGGAGAGTCAAGAAAAAAAGAGCTTTCTGCTTGATTTCCCCAATACAGAATCGCGTGGCATAAATTAAGTTGGAAGAGAATAAGCGCTTTGGGCAGGATTCTGATGGATTTTATGACGCCTTTCAGTTCCGCTTTGCAGACCTAATCGAGAAATCTGTGCTGCGTCAATTTAACAAATCCTTGAGAGCGAAGGCAGGTTAGTCAAAAAGGTTTGGAAAGACTTTTTTTTTTAATGGGGGGGCAGGGGTTGATCCAGGGGAAGTAGGCTTTTAAGCCCTTGCACGCGCTAACTTTGATTCACACTCCTTCCCATAACAGGAATGTCAAATGAATCTCCAGAAAGTCTGGCTTCTAAGATCAAATCACCATGCATCCTCAATCTACTACTCCTTTATTCTACCACACCCCTGACTTAACCAGCCTAGGAAAAGATGCCACCACAACAAATTTCTCTTTGCATTTCTCTTCACCCTCCAGCCTGGCAATTGTCTTATGAAAAACAGATAAAGAGGGATTCTCTTGCATAAGAGGGCATGTTTTGCACAAGGGCCTTTGGTATTAATGAGATACAGAAGGGTGTTTTTTTTAATCTTTTGTGTTCCAACTCAACTTCCTTTTGATAGTAGCTGGTGATAGAAATGTTTCTGGCTCAGTTTTCTGGGGCATTTCCAAGATATTTCTTAGTTGTTGTAGATCAGACATGTAAAACACAAGGCCCGGGGGCTGGATGTGGCCCGCGAAGTGGTTTCATGTGGCCCGCGAAGCCATCCTGGAAACAGTGAGGGAACGGTCCCCGATGCCTTGGCCCTGGCCCAGGCCGGCCGGGAGCCAATGTACAATTTTGTGGTGGCCATCTATGCTGAAACGCAGTCTTAGCTCCACAAGGCCCCCACAGGCACCCTTGACACAAACGATGTAGAGCTGGCCATGCCCATCCAGTAGGCCACACCCACTCTATCCACACCCACCCAGTAGGCCGCACCCACCCGGCCCCCCAAGGGCAACCGCAATGCTGATGCGGCCCTCAATGAAATTAAGTTTGACACCCCTGTTGTAGATTGTACACTTATCTGATGATAGTTTCTCTGAACATTGCCTCAAAGACCAATAGGGAACCTAAAGTGTTTGAGAAATGAGTCTTACTTACCCTTTCTGTTTACAATCCCTGACAACTGCTACAATGAAATCTCTGAGCTTTTACAAAAACTGTGAATAATTGAGAGTAACAGAAAAATAATTTTACTTCAGTGTATAGAATTACAGATGAATAGATGATATCCCCCTTTTAAATAAATCTTTACATGAATTAGTGGTATAGAATTAAAATATGTGTCCAAACTTGAAAAACTTAAATTTGACAGTACAGGATTTCACCCAATGGGTTCAAGAGGAAGTGCTGCCCATGGCCTATTTTAACTTACATAAAGTAGTTAAATAATTCCCTTTCCTTCTAAACAGGCTGCATCAAGCCAAGAATGTATTGCAACCACAATTATTTTCTTCAGAAAACATTTACATTTGCAATACACAACTACAAATATATCTGCTGTTTTGCTATCCTGAGCAGCAAAGATCCATTTATGCTTCTGTGGAAACGCACTTATCTAGGCATATTTTAATTTATTCCACGCTCAAATTTCGTTCTGTACCCCATTCCTTGTGTTTTTTCACAGGCCTCTCATTTTAGACCAGTCTGTCTGCCACATACTTTCTTCATCAGCATTCCCCATCCAGATGCTCGTTATTCATTGGACTACAATCCCCATCGTCTTATAGGCCAACATACATGAAAAGCACCAAATGCAGAAAGTTTACAGTAAGGTATAGGCTAGCAGAATAACCAGATGAACTTTCAAAAGACACCTGGATGATGATTCTCAGACTAATTTATTTCCCAGAGTTATTGGGTTTTTTCTTTTTTTTTTAAAAAAAGAATCACTGCCCTGTAAGAAAAGACAAATACAAAGCTATATTTACAAACCCCAGTGTCCATGCATTTGACATGCAAACTTCAATAAACAACAATATTTCTTCACTCTGGTTCTGTGGTATATTTGAATCATTTATTTTCCTGGAGGAACTGGAGCAGCCTGCATTCCTTAAATATTGGACCTGTTAAAAGCAGGCATTCATACTGTGGCTAGAGTGAAAATCACTGCCTGTGCCACTTTGAGGAGGTTATTTTCAGGTGAAGATGTGAAGGCCATTTTATAGTTTTGACTTGGTTGGCGTTCTGAGTGTGCCTTTAATGAACTCAGGGTGCTTGGTGCAAGACGAGTCCATCATTTCCAAAATCAGATCATTGGGCCTCTAGTCAATGTCCGTTCCAACTAATAGACTATGTGCACTGAGGCAAAAACCCATTCAGACCTATCAGAGACCAAACCACAAGGCTGGGATGTTGTCTATGCTTATAAACCACCATACACTTTCCTATTCCCTCCAGTGCAAACCTCAGCAGAAAAAACCAAAAATTAAGATATTTGATCAGAATGAGCCAACATTTTGCAAAAAGTGCATTCTCCATGCCATGTTTGACACCTTGCATTAAACTAAGGTTTGTTTAACAACAGTCTTCTCTCCTCCCTCCCAAAACTACCCCCTTAATTGGCTAAATGTACATAATCAAAAACATAACTATTTTATGGCATACCACGCTGGGTAAACTCAACTATTATATTCAACGTTAAAATTCTCATATGCCACCAGGAAAAGTAGACTTGTCTTCTCCAATGCATATCCAATTAGTGATTTTCTTTTAATTGACCTTCAACAGCAATTGGATTTGATGAAGTGGTTTAGATTTTTTTTTTCTCTTTCGTTACTCACTCCCCCCCCCCCCGCCCAACACGCACATTGTAAGGCAATTTGTGATCAAGCCATCTGCTTCAATGAAAGTCGCATTTTATCATTGGAAAGGCCGTTCAAATCCTATAATGCGACCATAAAGATTTCCAGCGGGCCATACATACAGGGAAGCTACCACTTCGTGGCCAAATCTCTCTTTCACCATCTTAAGCTGCCCCGGAATCTCTAGCACAGTGTTTCTCAACCTTGACAATTTTAAGGCATGTGGACTTCAACTCCCAGAATTCCACAGCCAGCATTGCTGGCTGTGGAATTCTGGGAGTTGAAGTCCACATGCCTTAAAATTGTCAAGGTTGAGAAACACTGCCTAGCACTTCAAATGATGTTTGCGCAGATAGTTAAGGCTGCCCTAAAACTGCCTGTTTGTGGAGGGGTTTTGCAACGAGGCCCATCTTCCTTTCCCTATCAGTGCCAACTTCCTGGCGTTGCTGTTGCTTAATTCTTTCTAAGTTCTTGCTTCCAGGAAGGCAGACTTACTAAATTTTGCTCTGATAGCAGAGCGTTCCTTTCTCTATACGCGTGTTTTTTTAACCAATATAAAAGCTTCCGCGTTGATAGATGCGTTAAAAGGAAAAAGGGGGGAGGAAAAAAAAAGGTAAAGATTGACACAAGAGTAGGTTCCCCCCCCCTCATTTCGGATAAGGTAGGGAGGGGAAGGAAGGCCGTGGAAAGGGATTTCTTTTTTAAAATGGGCGCACATTGTTGTAGAGTCAGTAGCGTGCGCTGAGGGGAGCTCTTTCTCTCGGTTGCATTGTGCAGAGAGCAGGTGCTTGTCCACATTACCATACAGCTGAGGGCACAAAGCGCCAACTGATGCAGGCCTCCCATAATAACAAACTGCCTTAATGACAGCCACGCGAACGACCCACACCGCTCACGTTAAACACACACACGCACACAACACAAAAAGTACGCTCAGAGAAGGAGAAGAAAAAAAAAAAGGCAGAAAGAGACAGCTAAAGGCACGGGGAAAGAAGAGGAGAAGAAACGAAGTTGGGGGCCTCGATCGTTGCAAGTTCGCCAAGAATTCAAGGGAAAGGGTGTGTGTGTGTGTGCGTGTGTGAATGGAGCGAGGGACTGAAAGAGCTTCTTTTGGGGTCTTTAAAAAGCAAGACTGTTTACCCAGCCAAACTTCCCTCGTCCGTCCCTCCCCCTCTTGGAACTTAACACAAGGCAAGAGTCTTTTCCGGATTGTTTGCAACTGAAAGTCTTCGGGGTTTGTTGCGCGTAAGGATCAAGGAAAGGCGCGCAGGGACTTTTTGAAACCTTCCTATCCAACTCATCCCCCCCCCCCATCTCTGGCTCTAGGGTCCCCCAACTCCACAGCGCAAGCAACCGAGGGTTTAACCGCCTTTGAAAAACCAACAAGCTTACAACAGACACTTTGGGAAGTCTGACTGGGTCTACGTCTCCCGAATTGGCGTTTCCTTCCCTTGTCCTGTTTCTCCCAGACCTCCAGAGTTCAAGGGATGCCGGTTCCCAGCGGAAGAGACTCCCCTGCGCTAGATAAATGCGTTGTGTACTACAGTTCTCATCGCTTTGGGTCAAGGTGAGGGGAATTGTAACCCGACATCGAAAAGGGTCGAGGACTGCCCCACTGCGGACGGCTTTACGCACCCCCGCAGACTATGCTTTTAAGAAAAGAAGCGAGAAGAAAAAGCGCAACGCGCGCACGTTAATATATACATATATACACATTTGAAGACGTTCCCAAAACTCAAGCGTTTTTCCGATGCTCGACAGGTTTCCTGCATTTTTCCTATTCGGAGAAGAAAAAGCGCGAGCGAGACGCTCTTATTGGGAAAGAAGAGCCAAGGGTGTGCGTGTGGCGGGGAGGGTCGCTTCTTGCGGTTGCCAAATTTGCAGGCATGTAAATCTGCTCCCCCTCCCCCTTTAGATTTTGGTGAGAGCTGGAGGGGAGGGGAAAGAGGACGAGGGTTGCCCATTTTACAGCTCACTGACCATTTGGTGATCCATTGAGCGGGAGGCTCGGAAAAGTGGTTCCTTTGTGACCGCTCTAGCCAGATTGGGGGGCTGCTCATTTGCATCTCATTAGCCATGCAGGCGGCCGGCGAGATATAAGGCACGCAGGCGCCCGAACACAAGGCAGATCCTTAGCGCTACAGAGCAAGCCGGCGAGCAAAAAATTAAAAAAAAAAACCCCGAAAAAAAAACCGGAAAAAAAAGAAAAAGAAAAAAAAAAAAGGGAATAATTTTACTCCAATCCAGCAGGCGGTTTTCAAGGCGAAAGCAAAGCTCACCCATGACTAAAGCGGAGAGCAGACATTAACGCGGGCACCGCTAGCCATCGATTTTGGAAAACCCACGAAGCAACAACATTTTGCTTGGTTTTTTTTGCGGGCGTGGGGGGGGGGGAAAGGCTTGGATTTCTTTGTTTAAAAAAAAACCAAAAAAGCAACACATCGATCGGAATTCATAGCCAGAAAAGTGGCGACCAGCAAAGCTTGGGGGAGATTTGCAAACGGCTGCTTGTGCGTAATCGCCAACCCCTCCGCAAACACATGCACGCCAAAACAAAAAACCCGCCACTCTTCGCCTGAAGCCACCGGGAATTATCTTCTCGTCCCCTGAGAGATTTCCAGATCGTTGATTATTTTAATCTGCTTTGGGAAAGTCTTTTCTTCGTCCCTGGGAATTAAGTGGCTTTTCTCTCCTTTGCTTTGGTTGGAGCTAGAGAAACCAAAGCGCCAAGAACTGTATCTGGAAGGGGAAGCCAAGAAGGAGGGTAGTCCTTTCCTTGAGCCTAATTCATCTTTAAAACGAGATCTGTCAGTCAACTAAAGGGCGTATCTGAAACGCATCGACGAGGGGGGTCGCGGGGGGAGAAAGAGAGAGAGAGAGAGAGAAAGACTCCAAACAAATAAATCTTCATTCTAATCCCCCTCCGGCCAGGCTCGGAGCGGAGCACCGTCCGGACCCCTCGGCTTGACAGAAGCTCGTCTTGGTTTGCCGTTTTTGTCCCCTTTGGAAAGGAAAGCCGGGGACAAGAAGGGAAGAAGCCCAGATCTCTTCCCTATTCCCCCGTTTCACCAGCCCTGACAAAATGGGAGGACGGTCCACGCTGGCTTTAGTTGTCTTTTGCGTGCTTCAGCTTCCCTACCAGGTAAGCCTCAGGGGGATGAGGGGGGGGGGGTGCGTGCCGACGGGGCTCTGGCATTCCACCACCCAAAAAGTTGGCGGCCCCTCTCCGGGAGCGCAGCGGCGCTCACCCTTCCAGCTCTGGCCAAGGTTGGGGTGGGGAGCGCGCGAGGAGAAGCGTCTGTCCTCCTCCCGAGTGAAAGAGAGCCCAGCACCGCTTCCTCGCGCGTTCCCACGAGAAGCTTCCGCGTTCTCGGGAAGGAAAGCGCGGCTCGAGCGCTTCCTTAGCATTCCCGGGACTGCGATACTCGGGACACGTGCTCTCCTCCGCGCGTTTCTCTCTCTCTCTCTCTCTCTCTCTCCCTCCCTCCCACCCCCGGTCGGAGCGTCGTGAGGTGCTGGGTGGGCATCAACTGGGCGCATCGCCCTGGGGAATTCGGCCTCCGCGCTCGGCTCGGCGGGAGGTTGCCCATTATGCGCGGCGGCGGGGGAGGGGGGGGCGCATCGGACGAGCGCCGCAGTCCGCCTGCAGCGCCGGGGAGGCAGAACTTTCATTGATCCATTTGCCCCGCCCCTTCGAGGTGATCCCGGCCCAACTGCGGCGCTGCCCCCGAACAACCCTCGTTGCTCCAGCCTCTAGTCTAACCGTATGCCGTTACCTCTCTCCACCACTCCCAACTCCCTCCCCCCCCACGGCCCTTCTCTGCAGGTTTGGACCTCCGGCGTCTTCGAGCTGAAGCTGCAGGAGTTTGTCAATAAGAAGGGGCTTCTGGGCAACCGCAACTGCTGCCGAGAGGGCCTGGGCTCCGCCAGTGCTGGCGCCGGCGCTCCGGCTGGCTTGCAACAGTGCGACTGCAAAACTTTCTTCCGCGTGTGCCTTAAGCACTACCAAGCTAGCGTGTCCCCAGAGCCGCCTTGTACCTACGGCAGTACCGTCACTCCGGTTCTTGGAGCTAACTCGTTCAGCGTCCCCGACGGCGCCGACGCCAGCGAACCGTCTTTCAACAACCCCATCCGGTTCCCCTTCGGCTTCACCTGGCCGGTAACGTCGCCGGAACCTCTTAGGGAGGGTCTCCTGGGATTGAGAGGCGGAGGGTTACATGCAAGAGGGTAGACTTAAGTCCATATCGAAGAGGCTTAAATTGTATTACACATTTGTAATCGGGTAGCGTTTTGAATGCAGGGGAAGAATGTGCCAATCATTTGGAAATGACAATGCCACTCTGTTTATTTGGTCACAGATACAGATGAGAGCCATCTTGTAATTAGGGAGTTAGGATTGTCTTGCCAGAGGTAAAAAGTCTAACTGTTACTTTGGTGATCTGTATTGGGATGACACCGCTATAATATATACAATACATACATTTTACACACAGACTGCTATAAATCACCAGTGAGGAAATGACCTTGGAATGCCATTCTATCTAGTTTAGGAAATGGATGTTCACAATGGAAAATGCATGGTCCAGAAGTCCAGAGAGGATGGATTATTTTTAGTCTTTCCAGAAGATGGAACACTTAATGGTACTCTTGAATGCACTTAAATAGAGGGATTCTGGGTTTAGAACCAAGGGATCCAATTTATTTTAAGTCATGTTATACAGAAAGAAGTTTTTATGGGACGCTTTTATTGTGCACTTATTCCTCTTGTTCACAGAATATTATATGGCCTCAGGTGTTATTTGCCTCTGTCACCTCCTGTGCCTTTTTTTCCTTTTTCCTCATGATTTCCTTCATGCCAAAGGAAAGGAACAGCTCTGCACCCATTTAAAATGCTAGAAGCCACTTGTTTGCATGCTGTAAGAGCAGGCAACAGGTTATCCTCTGATCAGCATTTCTGCAACCAGGCAACTTTTAAGATGTGTGGACTGCATGGCTGCCTGGAGGATTCTGGGAGTTGAAGTCTACACATCTGACAGTTGCCAAGCTGGAGAAACACTGATCTAAATGTTTTGGTCTACATTTCCTGCAGTCCACTGCCATTGGCTTTTCCGGCTGTAGTTGATGGGAGTTGAAATCTCAAAATCCTGGATGGTACCAGATTGTCCTTCGTTGATGTAATCAAAATGGGTGCCTGTTTTGTAAACATAGAACTTTTTCCTCATCCTGCAAAAAGTGTCTGACCCTTTCTCAAGACCTTCAGTTAAGTGGCTGCTTTCCTGGTGTTTCCTGGAGTATTCAGTGCAGCTGAATACTGAAATTCTGCCACTGGAACTGCAAAACTTTTTGCAGACTGCAATTTGGCAGTGGCAAGTTGACAGTTGATCATCACTAGGAGCCACAGCCGATCCATTGAAGGGAATGTTAAAGACAGGATTGACAGATTATCTGAACATAATCCCACTCCCCTTGTCTGCCTACTGTGGAAATACCAAAGTTGTTGCCAGTTTGGCCCACCACACTTCTAGCATATTTTCTCCCCTCCTCCCCTTGGCATTTCTCTTCATTATTCTCAATTCTCAGAATAAGAATAAGCAGAGGGGGAGGATTGGCAGTCGTGGCTCTTCCCAGCCCCTCCCCATTTCCCCTTGCTGCTCCATTTTAATACCATATCCTGTATGAACAGGCTGAAAAAACAGGCCAGGAAGCAAGTTTTGAAAAAGTGCTGCCATTTCCTTGAGGGGAAAAAAAGAGGCCTGAGTCAGGAGATCAGAGAGTCATGCTGGCTGTTGTGGCTGTAGTCTCCTGTGATTATATTATTCTGCTGACTGCAGGCCTTCACATTCATTGTTTCTCCTTTTCTGTATTGTGCAGGGCACTTTCTCTCTCATCATTGAAGCTCTGCACACTGACTCTCCTGATGACCTCAGCACAGGTAAATAATGATTTCCCAAGTGGTATATTCAGGAGTCTTTCTTAACCTGGGGGCCTTCCTAGGTCATGACCTCTATGTTACCTTTGGGGAAAACAGCCTGGCACACCTGGAGGGCAACGGTTGGGAAGACAATTTTACACATTCCTTCTAATCTAACTGCCTGTTCAATGGACTTGTTTTCCATTGTGATCTTCAGCCACTTGGCTAGAGGTCAAGCCCAATAGCATTCTTAGAAATACCCAGTCCTTCCCAAAGATTATCTAGGTCTCCAGGAGTACCATCACCTTTTTTATTTAATGAACTGTTGTGCTATTCCATTTTTTTGTTCCACCCTACCCCTTCCCTCTTCAGAGAATCCAGAACGTCTCATTAGCCGCCTGGCTACACAGAGACATTTGACTGTTGGGGAAGAATGGTCCAGTGACCTGCATACCAGTGGTCGCACTGACCTCAAATATTCCTACCGATTTGTGTGTGATGAGCATTACTATGGAGAAGGCTGTTCTGTCTTTTGTCGCCCTCGGGATGATGCCTTTGGCCACTTCACTTGTGGAGAACGTGGGGAGAAGGTCTGCAACCCAGGCTGGAAGGGACTATACTGCACTGACCGTGAGTATCCACAGATGAAAACTTCACCTTTCTTTCTAAACTTCTATTTATTCTGATTACTCTGCATAAATCCAAACATACCCCCACTCAACGAATAATGAGGGAAATGATCTCTCTTCCCTTTTGGACAAAATGATGGTGGTTTCTCTTGGGAGATTGTCTGTTGGTATAGCCCAGGGGTAGGCAACCTTGGCTCTTTTATGACTCGTGGACTTCAACTCCAGAATTCCTGAGCCAGCTATGCTTTAATTTATGACTCGTGGACTTCAATTCTGGGAGTTGAAGTCCACGAGTCATAAAAGAGCCAAGGTTGCCTACCCTTGGTATAGCCCATTTTCATGTCCAAATGCTAAGAAGTAAATCAGTGCAAATAAATTATGTACATAAACACAAACTGTACATATATACATATGCATATATATACATACATATGTATATATATGTACAGTATGTGTTTATGTACATACATAAACATAAAACTATGAATCTACTCATTAAGATATGGGGCAAGGATCCAATATAACATGAATAGAATTTGATCCTGAAATGAGGTAAATCAACACACAGCAATGATAAAAATGATATCACTATATTATATTATATCATATATAATTATTAAACATATAATTATCATTATGTATGATGACTTCACTTACAGGGACAAAAGAATAAAAGCTTGTACAGATCTTTCATTATTTACAAGATTATGATCACAGTCCAGCTAACATTATGTCTTAAGACTGTGTTTGTTTTTAAGAGTGATTTGGAAGAATAAAACTGACTCTCATTGTTTTAAGAATTGCCCTAATTCCATTGAGTTGATTCCTTAAAACAAACATCTGTTTTCAAATTTTCAGAGAATCCTGAAAAAATCAAGCTGCTATAATGAATAGCAGAGATATGCTGCAAGATCCAAAACAATTCTTTGTAATTTTGAATGCACAGATCTATTAAGTATTAATCAGTTTTAATCCCCATGGTTCTTGCTGGGAGACTTGTGTTCTCCCACTAAAATCTGAGAATTGCAAGTGCTTAACATCAATGCTAGCTGGATTCTATTCTTTGAAATTGCAAGTGAAACAATATCTCTGCAAAATGTAGGATCCTATCCTAGATTCAAAATTTCCTTCATGCACATCAGCCAAGCTATGTACAGCAGCTTCCTCAGCCTAGTAGCCTCTAGCAGTTTTAGTCCTCAGCTTCCATAATTCCCAACCACAATACTATAGTCCAACACAGCTGGAGGGCATTACACTGGGAAAGGCTGATATAAAAGCTTTGGAAAAAGTTGATAGTGTTTTAGAATTCCTATTCCATCTTTCAAAAAGTGAAGAATTTCATATTCTTTCTTGATCAGTAAAAAAGTAGCCATTAGGGAATCAGAGTAAGAGTCAAATTATTTTACTCGGAGGCCTGACTGTTCTTTATTATTCAGTGAATGAAGCAAAGTTAAAGAAACTCGCATACATATTCAGTGACAATTTGAACTAATTTGCTATAGAATAATGCTTCTTGAAGATCATAATTTTTCTCTTGAATAAATACGATTACATTTAATGGACATTAAATGAATTTAGCCATACCATAAGCATGATGAAGAGATTCCTCAAGTGGGGAACCAGTGGGAGGGGGGATGAGTAGGAGTGCCAGTGTCCCTGTTGCAATTCTTAGTCTCCTCAGCTGGTCTTTTCGGCTGTGGGAGAAGACCCTGGATGCTAAACTAAACTGAATCAAATATTAATGCCAAAATCAAAGGAAAGAGGTATCTTGTTAGCTTCTTTATATGGGAAAGGAAGATAATGCCATCTTGTTATTCATCTCAGGTGGCCAAATGTCTCAAACAACCCTGACATTAAAGCTTACAAATCCCTCAAAGGGGGCTTTATTGTTCATTAATTAATTAGCAATGAAAGCCAAATGGATCCACCTATTTCCCTCTATTATTTATTATGTTCAGCAAACTGACATGCATCGAAATGGTTATCATAATGTAGCTGTCCAATAAATGCACTTTGCAAGCATTTTGTTATGAGCAAAGAAGGCAGTTCTTATTTCTTTTACCTGCCGTTCCAATGTTTCTATTAGATGGCATGTTTGTTTATTGGACCATTAGACCATCAAATTAGACCAGATGACTGTTCCAGCTTTCAGATCCTGTAGAATTAATTATTCATTGCTGGATAGTAAACGATCCAAGATATGGGTAAGGTAGTGGTGGGGAGAGGAACAGAAAAAAGTGACAACATTTTCCCTTTTTCTTAATTTTATCTCCCCTTTCCCACCTGTATCCTTCACTTACTGTCTAGCATGTAGTTCTGTGACATCCTGGTGACTTAGTAAATATATTGTGGCAATCTGGTATTTGGAAAAGCTATTAAAACAACAACAAAAACCTAACTCCCTCCCCTATTTTCTGCATTTGGTATTTTAATATTATTCAAAACTATCCTTTCTGAAAGCTTAGTAAGACGAAACTAACATACACTGGCTTAGGGAAGGCCTGGCTGGCATAGGGTGACAGAGGGAAGGCCTAATAGGGGATGTTTATAAAAGGGAAGATCCCCCAAATATAAGTTTGGCCCTAGATTTCAATGGGTTGTCAGTCATGCCATCCATAAAAGCAAAAAAAAAAAGTCTTTCTGAAATCAGTTTGTTCTCTAAGCAATTTTATTAAATGCCAATATTGATAGAGAAACTCAGAAAAGCAAAGTTACAAACATATCCAATTAAACCCAGATCTACTTCCAAGTAACTTGGATTACATTTTCCAGAATTTCTGGCTATCTTCTATGCCAGCTGCAGTTTATAAGGGTCGTAGCTCAAAACATCTGGAGGGCATCAGGTGGCCTAACCTTGAACTAGACTCTCTTCATTCAAAGTCACACATTGGCTGCATTACAGGGACATAGCTGCAAATATAAATATCCAGGAAACAGAACAAGCAAGCACTCATATACTTAACTAGCCAGAGTGGATCATAAATAACATTGAAAACAGCCAGGGGCAATATTGGCGAGAATCCAAGAAATTGCATGATTAATTCTTATACTCAAGAGGTTTTAGGTTTGTGCCTCTTAGCAGAGTTAAGTAATGTTGGTATCTGGACTTTATGGAATTTGCCCCTCCTCCCAGTTTAGCTCTTTATTGTTTCATTAATTTTTAGATATGTCCAGCCAGCCCTAATCAGTTTGGGGCTATCCTTATGTACCTTTGCGTCTTAAAAAATTTTTTCCTTCACATTGGATGTCAACCATTTGAATTCACAGACTTTCCTAAATAGATTATGATTGAGCATGAAAACCTCCGTTCTTTAAGGAGAAATAAGTCTATTTCCTTCTGGAAGTCCCTTGGGTTTAAAGTTGCTTGATACTTTGCCTGGTGGGAGAGTGTTTAAAAGTAGTGGTGAAGTGAGGGCAGGAAAAATAATGTCACTGGAAATTTAACATTTTTACTGTATGGCTCAAGTAACTCTCTAGATTCTGGCTATTACGATAAGCCATAGCCAGGGTGATTATCACCACTGAGAACTAGCACAGCATACCGATTTAATTATTGGTCTAGGAACTGTATGTTGGCCTTGAGCTCCTGGAGGAAATAGAACAAATAAAACACTGTTACGACTTCATAGGCCCAACATCTACTGGGTTTGTGCAGATATCGGAAGGGGAATTTCAGCTGGATGAAGCTTTGATCGAAGTACTTTGGCAAAGCACTGAATCGAATTGTCTCTCGTCAAAGTGATGAATCAGAACAGTTGGCCATTTTAGTCTAGGCTCTAAAAAGGCCTTTTCTGTTCACGTACAGGCCCTTTTCCAATGGATGGAAGGAGCCAGCTGAATTGAGTTGGCCTAGTTGGATGGATGCTTCCATTTGCTCTGTCCAAGTGGAGTCGCTTGATTTTCCCCAATCTGGATGCTGCCTTAATGAATGCTTCAATGGTCCAGATAAAGGGGTTGCCACAGGATGCAGAGAAGCTGCTTTTTACAGGCCCAAACAAACTCTTGTCTTTGGCCGGAGGGCCACCATGATTCTGATTTGCTTATGGGTCAAGTTAGTAAGACCCCCCCCATGTAACATGATCCCCCTTTCATTAGATTTAGGGGAGGAGATGAGAAATAAGATATTGTTGGAAGCATTTGAAGAAAAAAAAAAACCCCTTCCTGCTTTTCTTTCCAGAATTCTGAACCTTGTGAGCAAGTTGTTAGAAATGCACGGTGCATTTACTTGGTGGGCCTGGGGGAGAGGGAAATGATGTCAGCCCAAAAGCCTGTCCCCAAATTGGCAGGCTTGTCTCGTCCACACGCTTGCCCCCATTCATTCCTTCTCCTCTCCCCACCTCCCCCTTTAACAATCTGATGATCAGTCCTGTTCTTCTTCCGTCTTCTGTTTCTCCTTCTGGGCTTGTCATTGTCTCTGGCTTGCTTTGTGGGGTTAAAACTCACAGTGCCTGCTTAATGAGTTCCATAACCAGGCAAAGTAATGAGCAGAAGTCTTCCCTCCCCGCCCTGCTCCCAACCTCCCTCCTGCTGGCCTGCTTACCTCCTTCCTACGTCTGTGTTCTTCAGGCTCCACTCCCCCTCCTTCCCTTTGGGGGTGTGTGTGAAAGAACTTTAGACTTAATTATTTGAATAAGAAAAACCCTTCCCCTTTGCCCAGAAATCATGCGCGTGCCATAGATTAGATCTGGGCAGGGATAGGCTGATGAGAAAGCACGTCTTGGCTCTGATTGGTTGTAAGGAATTGGGGTATTGTTGCAGTGGGGCAGCTGCTGGGAGAGAATAGACAATGGAGCAGCTGTCCCGGCTGGCACCCTGCACACCAGCTGTCTATCCTTATCTGTGCATGCTCTCTCTTACTCTCTCTCTCTCTCTCTCTCTCTCTCTCTCTTGCTCTCTCTCTCTCTCTCTTAAAGTTGCTGAGGATGCTGAGGATACCAAGAGGAGGAACTCTGGTATTGAATGGGGGTGGGGGGAGGAAATAGGACTTTTGACCCTTTCTGGGAAGAAAAGGCGAATGGGATTTTGTGCGGGATTTTGTGCGGAAGGGAGTTATTGTGTGCTCTCTTTTGTTTGTGTGCAACTGCGTTAAAGGGAATGTTCATTCCTAGTGATAAGTAAAGCCCCCCCCTGTTACAAAAGCACGATCACTACTCTTAGCAAGCTCCGAAGATTCATTTAGCTGCTGTCACTAACTCGACTGTCATGAAAAGAGTTTGACCTAAGCTCATAAGGCTCCAGAAGGCTTATGGATATATTTTGTGTTTCTTTTGTGTTTTGCAGCAATTTGCTTGCCAGGCTGTGATGACCAGCATGGATTCTGTGACAAGCCTGGAGAATGCAAGTAAGTTTCCAGATCTCTCCTTCTCCTGCTCCCACCCCCATCCTTCTGCCCGCAAACTTGATTTGAGAATCCCAGATTTGATTATTTTCAGGCCTGCTTTACTTCTTACCTAATATCCGTGTAAGTCAAATAAGAGGGAGCCCCAAAGTACCACACCACTCCAGAATTTATGGATATTTAGAAGAAGTTGAATGGGGCTTAGTGTCTAGTAGGAGCACATTAGCTTTCAAACATAATGGATGCACTGTGCCTTGTATCTAGCCTTTTCAAATCATAGAAGAATTATAATTAATTTGATGGAATAATTAGGTGGTGGTTTATGGGTGTGATTACTGGAATAACTCAATCAAGGGGAGAATGGGTGTGTTTTAGTTCGGAGCAGGGAAGTCTGTCTCTCTGATGAACTATAAAAATATGTGGCCCTTGGGAAATCAATTTCTCTGTCAGCATAATCGTCCTTACAGAGTTAATGTGGAGATTAAATGGGATTAGCATCCTTAACGTCTTGGAAGAAGGGTGATTTATAAAAGTGACGGTTAATAAATCAAGGCTACCAGCAGAAGGAACTTGAACCCAGAAATAAGGACAACAAAAATTAAAGACATTAACTTTTTCACCTACCTAAAAACTATTTCAGGTAGTGAAAAAGCTTCTGAGCTTAATAAGATTGATAACATTGTAAGAAGTACAATATGCTTAAGAAGTTTGACTTTTGTTTGGTTTTAATTTAAATAATTTTCAGTTTGCGACAGGACTGCCTGTACTAAAATTGTTTAAAATTTGTTTTTTCACAGATGCCGTGTTGGTTGGCAAGGACGTTACTGTGATGAATGCATCCGATACCCAGGTTGTCTTCATGGTACCTGCCAACAACCTTGGCAGTGCAATTGTCAGGAAGGATGGGGTGGTCTTTTTTGTAACCAGGGTAAGTTCTTCATTTGTAACTTTTACACAGTCCAGTTTTCTAGGCTTGGATCTCTCTTAAACTAAACTTACACAACAATCTTTCAGAGCCACAGGCAATTCTATGGATGTAACCTTTTTGTCTGTAACTTCTCCTACAGATCTAAATTACTGTACACACCATAAGCCTTGCAAAAATGGCGCCACTTGTACCAATACGGGCCAAGGAAGCTACACCTGCTCTTGCCGTCCTGGTTACACTGGTTCCAACTGTGAGATTGAAATCAATGAATGTGATGTCAATCCTTGCAAGAATGGAGGAAGCTGTACTGTAAGTTAATGCCGCTGCTACAATGAGTCTGAAAAGAGGGTTGTGTCCCAATTGTTAAGATACATAGCAAAGATTGCTAAATAGGTTGGGTCTTTTTTCCAACAGGACCTTGAGAACAGCTATTCCTGTACCTGTCCACCTGGCTTTTATGGTAAAAACTGTGAGCTGGGTGCAATGACCTGTGCCGATGGGCCTTGCTTCAATGGAGGACGATGTACAGACAACCCCGAAGGTGGATATAGTTGCCGTTGCCCCGTGGGTTACTCTGGATTTAACTGCGAAAAGAAAATTGACTATTGCAGCTCCAGTCCTTGTGCTAATGGTAAGCCGAATCGGTACCTGTGTTTGATCACCCATTCAAGTTAATGGCCGTTTTGCCATAAACATCCATGGGAAATGAATGACCTTCCTGCTGCAGTTCACTTAACTTCTAAGGGGAAGTGAGTAAACTTCTCACTGCAGTTCACTTGACATGCTATAATGGGAGGTCTTGATTTAATGGAGGAAGAGAGAGATCCAAGCAACACTGAAGCTTGCTAAGCCACACTGGTTTCTGTGGGAGAGAAGCAACAGTTTTGTGGGTGTGGTCTTCGGAGTAAACCTGACACTCTTCAGTGATTGTTAAAACAATTCTGAAACTGTTATGCAGCTTTTTTTAAAACTGGGAAACTGGTAAGAACACAAAAGACACCAACTCAATTTTCCCCTGTTTGGAGAAGTTTTACTTTGGCTTTTAATGAGGAAAAGGGTGCATTTAATAGGAATGGCTTTGCTGTGGTAACGTTTCTGAGACGTTTTATCTGCCTTGCCCAGCTTCCTCTAATCATGTTGGATTTCAATTCTTACAATTCTCCAATTCAGCCACCATTGAGCCATGCTAGGTGAGGGATTATGGGAGATAAGGTTCAACATAGCGAGAGGGCATTGGATTCAGAAAAGCTGAGTTACATGTCAGTTTCGGTTCTTCTTCCCATACTGGGCTAAAGGCAGAATCCAGAAAGAAACCTAGATATAAAATGTCAATCTGAAAATTTAAATCAGTACAATTGCCAGCTGAAATCATACAGTCATTGTGTAATAGTGTGCATCCAGACTAAAATTTGTCCCTCGCTTTTGTCTGAAGTAGCCCAAAAGGCTTGTCTGTCCTTTAACCTAACATTGAAAGCTTGTAACCTTTAATTATCAATCTACATGCGAAATAATGCCAAAAGAACCTGAAATCCTATTTGTAAGATTGCAAACCTATACTGTACGTGGGAATTTCCATTTAAGTGAGCCCTTTTAGGATGGTAGGGCATACCGTAAAAATAAAGTCCTTATAAATGTGATGCCTAATGCCACCAAGTCCCCCACAGGATGCCTACTAGAGGTGTTGGGGGTCTCAGTCCATCTGATTGGTGATGAGACTGGCTGTACCAGGCTTAATGACACTGACTTGATGAATCAGTTTATCCTTTTCAGTTAAAGCAGGCAATAACAATGTTTTCTTGAATGCTCCACTTTAATCTATGGGTGGAAAATTCATATTTGGAAGTTTCTTACACGTCGGTCTTTCCCAAAGGTGCTTTTTCCGAAAGGCAACTGGACTTTCTTGGTTTTTTTTCCTTTGATGAAAACTGAAGAGGCTTCTTGGATGAGAAATGAAATGTTTTCAAAGGAAAAAAAAACAAGTCCAGTTGCCTTTCGGAAAAAGCACCTTTAGGATAACTATGATCTGGATGATTAAAAATCTCCATAGACAGTTGATCCTTTCCCCACAAGTTTGCTGGTGGATTCTCATAGCAAATAGTCATACTGAATCTGGGAAGAGCAGAATCCCCACCCTGTGCCTTTAGGAAGTGCTTGGGACTTTGAGACCTGAACCCAAAGGCTACTGGCAAAGCTGTATTCCCTTCTCTTTGCCTAGAGATGCAGCAAAGAGGGAGCACTTCAGTCAGAGGGTTTGGAAGGAATAGTGTGTGCTGATAACATTTATGGTGCCTTCTATAAGGGGGAGGTTAGCTTTTTCAGGGGCATGTGCTCTCCCACCCTTCATGGTGGGGTAGTTGTGCAAAATAGGGCAATTTAGGATTTGGCATTCCACAGCAAGGCAGCTGAGAGGAAATAGTTTATATTCAGCACTGGATCTGATTTAGGCTAAATGTAGTCTTGGAGTTAGTTAACTGACTGAATTAACCTCTTTTTAATGTCCCCAGAATACATTAAGCCCCACTTTAGTTAAGAAAGTTGTGGGAACAGGTTGTAGAAAACAAGAAATTAGGGTGAGAAAGATCATCTTATTTTTAATACGTTTTGGGAGATTTCATTTGTTCATGTGTGAAAAAAGCATCTTTTCTGTGGTGTACAAAATTAGCCTGAGGTGGCCAGCTCAGAATATGTGCTGCCACATGGTTCTGTTGTGTAGGCTTTTATTCTGTTTTAAGGCTGTTGGTCACTTATTTTGCTCTTAGTTGCTCGGGCAATATTATTTTAATCAAGGAGAAACCCCTACAACATTTAAAAACAGCCAGATAAGTGACCTGATTTTTAAATTCTCCAAGCATCCATTCATTAGAGTAGGTGAGGGGAACTATGTTCTCTTTATGACTTGTGGACTTCAACTCCCAGAATTCCTGAGCCAGCCATGTCATAAAGTTCCACACCTCTGCATTAGAATAATAGTTCCCCAACTCTGCATTAGAACAATCGAAGCTTGCTTTTAAAATAGTCATAAAAATACCTAGACTGATTGTCATACAAGTAATATGGTTGCCTAGAAGAATGTGCCATCTATTTATTCATTCCTGACTGGTCTGTTCTTATGAAGATTAACTAGAGCGAAAAGCTCTATAGCAGTAAGCTCTGAGGTACTGATTTTGTAAATCTTGATCCTCTTGAATCCATCAAACTATTTTGGTGATCTTGAATGGACACTGTCTCTTATTCTTTGTAGGCTTGTTGTAAAGATGAAATAGGCAGCACCCTGGATAGGATGCAAAGATAATAGATAATAGATCAACAGCCCTGTCAGTCCCTGTGACTATTTCCTCCTAGTTATCATTGTCCTATTCAAACCTTTGCAGGAGCTCAGTGTGTGGATCTTACGAATTCCTACATATGCCAATGTCAAGCTGGCTTCACGGGAAGACACTGTAATGATAACATGGATGACTGCGCCTCCTTTCCTTGCTTAAACGGAGGGACCTGTCAAGATGGAGTCAATGACTATTCCTGCACCTGCCCTCCTGGATACAATGGAAAGAACTGCAGCACTCCTGTCAGCAAATGCGAGCATGGTCCCTGCCACAATGGGGCTACTTGCCACGAAAGAAACAATCGTTATGTGTGTGAATGTGCACGTGGTTATGGGGGCCCAAACTGCCAGTTCTTGCTTCCTGAACCCCCTCAAGGGGCAGTCATTGTTGACATCACCGAGAAGTACACCGAAGGTCAGAGCTCCCAATTCCCGTGGATTGCAGTGTGTGCTGGAATTATCCTGGTCCTTATGCTCTTGCTGGGCTGTGCTGCCGTTGTGGTCTGTTTTCGTCTCAAAACACAAAAGCGGCAGCCTCAGCAAGATGCCTGCAGGAGTAGTGAAGTTGAGACCATGAACAACCTGGCCAACTGTCAGCGAGAGAAGGACATCTCCATAAGTGTCATTGGTGCCACCCAGATTAAGAATACTAATAAGAAAATAGACTTCCACAGCGAAAATGCTGACAAAAATGGCTACAAAGCCAGATATCCGTCAGTGGATTACAATTTGGTCCATGACCTCAAACAGGAGGACACTGTTAAAGAGGATCATGGCAGATGCGAAGCTAAGGGTGAAACATACGATTTGGAAGCAGAAGAGAAAAACATAGTACAGCCCAAAAGGTATGGTGGTAGCAAAGGGGCATGGCTGAATGGGTCAGGTCTTTAATTTGCCAAAAGTGTGGGAGGGGGTGTATTGAAATTCGTTGCAAAACCAACCTCATCTGAAATTTTCTCTTTGCAGTGAAATATCTGAAAGGAAACGGCCAGAATCGGTATATTCCACTTCAAAAGACACAAAGTACCAGTCAGTGTATGTCATATCAGAAGAGAAAGATGAATGCATCATAGCAACGGAGGTAGATATATTCTCTCCCAGGCTCAAAACCCATCCCGTTGCACTAATTGATCACTTCCTCTGATGCAGCTCAGTTCTTTTAATTTGTTCTAATGGAAGCCCTAATGATGGTTGGTTTGCTTTGTAGGACGAGTTAGTAGGCCAATTGCAAAATTACGGCCCATAAGACTGTGAATCTTCTCCATAATATGTGGTATTGTCATCCCATCAATAGCCATGGGCAGATAGATTCCAATCTTTCAGTTCAGTCCAATTAGATGCATTAGTCACCCTGTCCATGCAGGAATGTGGGTGGGTGGGGAATAAAACCACTTTCCTTAAAATGTCTCACCAGGAGCAGGTATTTGATTCTCCTAATGATCAAGGGAATACCTTTTTATGTCTTAATGGGTATCCTTGGATTATTTTTTCATCTTGCCTCTCTTCTGAACTTTTGCAGGTGTAAAAAGAAAGATGACATGGCAAAATTGTTGTTTTGAAACAATTTTCAAAGGTTATATGCCCCAGTGAATGCTGCTGAATAAGGAAAGGGAGAAAGATTCCTTCACTGACTGCTGCTGAGAAAACTAAATTCAGACTGAGCTGGTTCTCTACTGAAGTTAGCAAAAGGGACTGCAAATAATACATGATGGACGCTAGGTCAGGCTCTGTGTTCAAAGATACCTGTTGCACTGCCTTTTATGAAGATTTATCATTGCACTATGGCCAGTTGATTTTTTCCCCCCTATATGTATTTAAATGAACGGACTGAATTCCTACACAAAAAATGTGCACTGCCTGGAGTGTGTATTTTGGATTCTATGAGCCAGTTGATTCTTGAGATACAGACACTGCCTTTACTGCCCTTTTTTATACTAAAATGTGTTTTTATTAGGTGGGGAAAGAAAGTGTGTTATTTTTTTTAAAACTGTAAAAATTATTTTCAGGATATTTGTAAAGCTGGGGTATTTTGTGATTTTTTTTTAATAATTTAATTTTTTGGTAAATATGTACAAAGGCACTTCGGGTCTATGTGACTATTTTTTTTGTTTGTATATAATGTATTTATGAAACATTGTGCAAAATGTTATTTGAGGGTTTTTTTTACTGTTTTTGTTAATAAAGAAATTCATTTTTAAAATATTTTTCCAAAATAAATATTATTAATGATATCCAAGGCATATGCTTTTTTTGCAAAACACTTCTGCACATTCACAGTTGAGAAGCTGCTATTGGTACAGGAGCAACAACATAGAAAACATTGTTGGCAGTGTATGTGATCAGGTCCAGATGTGAAGGTCTGATTTATTGCTAATCATGCCTATGCACAGGAATCTTCTCAACTAATAGCATCTGTTTGGGGTTGGATAAATATCAACAGAATTCAAGGGAGGTTGGGTTTGTTTATGACTATGTAGGGATTCTAGGCTGATCCCTCTTTTAACTACGCCCCCCAGATTCTGCCATTCCTTCTCCTACAGTTTGAAATTTCATGTTTCATTACTAATTAATCTTAGAATTTAAAAGGCCTTAGCAGTAGGGGTCCTGGGGAGGTCAAGGAAGGCAAGATGGTAGCTGTGCAGTGTAATCAAAGCCTTATCCCTTTATGCTTCCATAGGACAGTAATCAACAGGAAAGCAAAACAAGGGGCATATGAAAGGGCAGGGCTATAATAGAATTATTGTGTCATTGAGAAAGAGCAAACAGATTCAGCACTGGGCTGGGTAGATCAGTTTTATAAATTATATGAATACAGTTTCTCACAAATAAATGAGTTATTGGCCATAAAGCACTGAGCGGGAGATTGGATTAAATGATCTCCATAGCTCCTTCCAAATTCTATTGTTTTATTACTATTACTAATTGTATTCAATTAGAATTTTTCCAGGTTTGGTGGTAGAACATGAAGACTTGCCCGTTCACTGAATATAGCTATTCTATTTATTCACTGTGTAGAATTTTTTTTAAAAAAAACCTTGGGCTTTGGAGTTTTACCTGCAAAAAAACTCTTTGAGTGCCTAGTTTATTAGAAAATCACAAGACTTGCAGTGGAATAAATTAGTAGACTTAACCTATTGGAAATTTTTTATGGCTTTCCGTTTCTTGCTAATACCTAACAAGTAGACACTTTCTGGAAACTTTATGAAAGATCTAACACTAGACTATGTGATGACAAGCTCACTGTACAGAATGGTGGGTAAAGCACATACTAAACAATCCTTTCACACAATGAATTTTTCAACGCTGATTCCAAGTTCTAGCTTTAATAAGGGCCCAGTTAAATTAAAAGACTTCCTGCCATACTTCTAAAACATCCTATATACTATCACGCTTTCAATTCCGTTTTGTTTTGTTTTGAAATAGTATTTAATAAGTCTATCTGTACCAGAATGCAGTACATAGCAGTGAAACGGTTTACTTTTGAATAAATATGGATCATAAATGGATGCCTGTAGCCTTATTTTTTGATACGGTGTGTGCATAATCTTGTTTCTCTCTTTAAAGAAAAAACTTTTTAAGAAATCCTGATCTTGTCTTCTGCAAGAATCCTTCTTTATATACATTTTTAACCAGATAGTTTTTATTAACCCATATCCAAACAAACAATGGAAGATAAAATAAACAAAAATATTTTTGCTGTTCTTAATTAAAAACCCACATTGGTTGTAAAAATGTTAAATTCCAATTTAAATTGTACTAAATTCTAGTATAATTTAGTACAATACACATGTCTTTAAACCCAGAGTTTTCTCGATAATTCTGTCAACACATTGTACGATCTTTCTCCAAAATGGAGCATAACGAAGAACATGACTACAACATATGACTTAAAGTGTCCTCAAATTTCTTGAAACACCCATATGTGTTGAACTTGGCTTAATGAATACTACTCTGAACAGATTATGAAGACAATCCAAATAATCTTTCCACATGAAAGAAACCAAAATAGGAATATTAAAAGAGGAAGAAAGGAAAATGAGAAAGATGAATATTTTACCTTTATTATTACTGCTGATGTCATAGCTGCACAAAGGAATATAATTAAGATGTGCAACATCAAATTTAGTAATCTAACAAAAAAAAAATGGCCAGATGTAAGGATTCTGAATCTTACAACTGCAATCGCATGTCACTGCTAGTGCTTCTATCAAAGCTCTGGAATTTTCAACTCTGTTGCAAAGTTTGTGTAGATGTGAATATCTATCTGTTAAAAAATTCCCTCAATAGAGTTGAAACCTGTGCTATTTCTTTTTTTTTAATTCAAGAAAATTAAAAACTTTGAAAGACTGATGTTGGCTATCTTAGTGACACAGTATAATAAACCCTAATCTGGCCAAAGGAGGAGACTTCTTTTCAAAATGAAAGTGGACATGGAGAACAGGCCTTCCATGTAGAATCAGTGGTCTTCCAAATCCGTTGGGTTCTCAATGGAACTGGGAAAACATTTGCTGATTATTAACAGAACTGTTGCCAAACTAAATAGCATAAACAATCTAGCTGCATAGTCCAAGGACCCAGTACAATATAAGGCAACCTCATACAAGTAGTCCTCTTTTAGCGATCACACATGGGACCAGTAATTTGGTTGTTAAATGAATGAGTTGCTAAATGAAGCCATGACTGCCTCTATGATCTTACTTCAACTGTCCTTTGCTTTACAGACCAACAAAGTTGCTTTTTCATCATTATTATAACTGTGAACAGTTGCTGTATGAGGCAATCACTTAATCAGGACAATCTGTATAGTATATATTTATCCAGAAAGCCCATATTTCACAGCAACCAAGAATCAGCCCAGTTCATCACTGTAGGAACAGCAGCATGTTGTGACAGGATAGCCACAACTTTAGCATTCTAATTCCTGATCCCAGGTCCAGGATCATTACACGTAAATCACATATTCCTCAAGGGATACTGCAACATGTAATTTTATTGAATTTTAGTTTCCTTGTTTTGGTCATAGCAGAGGACATATTT
>NW_015387108.1:320733-336373 GCF_001527695.2 Protobothrops mucrosquamatus
GCAACCAAGAATCAGCCCAGTTCATCACTGTAGGAACAGCAGCATGTTGTGACAGGATAGCCACAACTTTAGCATTCTAATTCCTGATCCCAGGTCCAGGATCATTACACGTAAATCACATATTCCTCAAGGGATACTGCAACATGTAATTTTATTGAATTTTAGTTTCCTTGTTTTGGTCATAGCAGAGGACATATTTAACCTGTAGTTGTAATCAGTGGATGAAACAGTACTGATAATATGAGCTTTACTTTATACAATGATTAAGAGGCCCAAAAGCAAATGTAAGAATAGCTAGATTAAAAAATATCAATGCACAATTAATAACAGTAACATGGTTAAAGACGAGCTAACTTCAAAGCTCTGGAAATAAATACTTTCCTTTAATCTTCTTAGCTCATTTATCGATGATCTGTTATCATAATAGTCTGCTTTTCCAAAGGCCGCTTTAATAAGAAAGAGGAGAACACCTAAATGCAATTTCCAAGCCTATGGCAGTGGCTCAAGGATTGTTTAAAGCAGGGGTTTTCAAACTTGGCCCTTTTATGACTTGTGGACTTCAACTCTCAGAATTCCTCAGCCAGCCATGCTGGCTGAGGAATTCTGGGAGTTGAAATCCACAAGTCATAAAAGGGCCAAGTTTGAAGACCCTGCTTTAAAGCATTGTATAATTGAATCAGATTATTGTAGTTCACACACAACATCCCCTAAATTGTATCAGCCCAAAGATCAAAATTATACCAATTGATATGGAACTAAAACTCTCAGGTACCCATAGGTCACTAGTTCATGCTACATTCTGAGGATAATCATTAACGTCAATTCCATCACTATTATGACAAGAGGTGCTTTGAGAAATGCTTAGAATCTAATCCAGGATGAATCTTGCTCAAGTCCATTGGCTTAAGTGGGTTCCTCCCTCTCTCCTTTAGTGTTAGATTTGGTCCATTTCATCTGATGATGTTGTTTTACACTTCATCTTGCTTTCCAGTTTTAATGAAGGGGAAAGCAATATAATCTTAGATACTGACAGGCTATTTGTGTAGGTTGCTGCCTAGGTTGGCTTTGAATTAATTCCAGGAAGTGTTATCTATTTGAACAGCAGCTGTGAGCATCCAGAAGTTGAGCAGGTTTATCTAGGTTGTCTATCTGTGAAATGCAAGAGTTCTTTTGACATTTCCTCTTGAGAAAGACAATGCCATGCTTTGTTCAAATTTGCTGTTGAAGGATTGTTGTCCACTTACATTTGTCTTGTGGCATAATTTTGTAACAACATGTTTTCACAAAGTTCAAATGAACAGAACTGTTTTCACAAGTTTGTGGAAGAAAACCCAATGGCTTACTTACCTTAACAAAAATGCACTTTTATTTTTGACATACAGTTAGTATTTAACTAATAAGTTTATAATTCAAACTGATAAAAAATGGTTTCCATTTATGTCATAAAAGTGACCAGTTAAGCATTTAGATTTTTAAAAATGCTGTTAGAACTAAACAGAAGGAATTCTTTTAGGAATTCTTCTCTCTCTCTCTCTCTCTTTTTTTACCTGCAGTCTTCAAATACGAGGTCTTCCCTCTTGATAATATCTAAAAATATAACTATAAAGTGGAAAGGGAGCTCTCAGCTCCTGACTTAGAAAAATCTGATCATTCCAAAAGCTTTGTGACAAAAATGGAATTATGGCTATCCATTTGGATTTACACATGTGGGATATATTTTCATGCTTACATCCCATGTTCTTAGAATTCAAAGATAGGAAGGGGAGGAGTCCCTGCGGATTTTACTCCACTAGCCATTAGGGATTACAGTGGGCGATGGTCATCTTCATTTTAAGACCGTTGAGCCAGCACTGTCCAAAGACATTTCTACAGTTATGTGGCCAGTATGATGTCACGGAGCCCTGTTACCTTCTCACCAAAGTGGTACTTATTTATCTACTCACATTTGCATGTTTTTGAACTGCTAGGTTGGCAGGAGCTGAGGCAAAAACTGGAGCTCACCCCATTGTGCAGCGCTCGGGTCTTGTACCCAGGTTATCAGCTTTCCAGCCAACAAGCCAGTGTCTTAACCACTGAGCCACTGTTCCGCCCAAGAATTGAGAGGTACCTAATAAATAATGATTTCAGGTCAGTCTAATCTTGTATCCTCCAAGAAATGCATCACAGGTTCATGACTAGATTTCCTGTATTCTACAGAGTTATTAATCTTTAAGATTAGGGCTACCTAATCTCAAAAATCAGGGCAGTCACTAGATGCTGCCATCTAAAGATCATCTGGATTGTTTGCAACTCAGAATCCATGTATGCCAGACATGTCAAACTCGCGACGTCACATGACATTGCGCAACGTATCAGGACGGTTTTGCCATTGTTGGCAGTGGGGTGGGTGGGGCTTCCGGATGATGCGTCCGGCATGTGGGCCGGCAGTTTGACATCCCTGATGTATGCTATAGGTCCATTAATCTTTTGGTGTAGGGCTATTAGATATGGTTATCATCCTAGCTTTCTGGAAGGTGTCAACCACCTGGAAGAACCAGATGAGGGGAGGATAATCAATAATACAACAGTTTAAAGGAGACCTCATTAAGGACTTTGCTCACTGATAATTGAGCTGCAGCACTCAATTCCCAGAAATGCAATCCTGTTCTGGCCATCCATAGCTTGTCTTTGAGTGCTTTTCAAGAAGGAAAATGGAATAACAATGTTATGGTCTATCTTGCTTATTATGAGTATAAATTCCAACAGTTAATTGTAGCTTAGAACACAGGACAAACTGTTATTAGGAACCCATGGGGGACTGTTTAGCTTAATGGCAGCTTTATTTGTCTACTTCACATACCCTGATGACAGGGCCACTATCATCCCGCTAAACATTCCTAACAGCAGTCATTCTTCACTTGAGGTGGGAAAAAACTAAGCTTGGGCAGGGAAATATGTAATTCAAATGTTGCTGAACTCCAATTCCTAGAGGCCTCCCTTGCATGGACAAAGGTGAAAGATATTGGCATTTGGAGTTTAGAAACCATTGGAGGGCTAAAAGTTTTCCAAAGTGTGAATTAAGTGATCAGAGCTGAGCTAAAAACTAGCTGGTATATATGAAACCATTAAACTCATTGACAGATTTTCTAGCCACTTCTGCATAGAAACTATAGCAAAAAGTGGTGTTATCACTATGCAGGGAGAATTGGGTTGCTTCTGTTTTGTTGCAAGAAAGGTTTTCTTTGAGCATTTTTTTTTAAAAAATAAAATATCTTTCACAGCTGAAATATGCCAATCAATTACCATGGAAATGCCATTATAAAGAAGCCACTGCTTTTGCAGGAGACAGAGATTTTCTTAGCCCTTTCCAGAAATGTTACAGGAAGTGTAAGGATGAGGATAAATAACAGGTGCTTTCAACAGCTGTTAATGCACCACAAGTTGCCTTTTTTTTCAATTGGTTTTTTGTTAAGTGATCAAGATCTGTTTTTTCCAGATATTTCATCAAATATTCAAAGAATATTTCTTCTTTTCTTTTCTTTTTTGGCTTTTAAAATTTAAGAAAAAGGAAAAAGTGCCATTCTTCATTTGGTTAACATGTGGCCTTCAAAGTAATAACCTTTCAGCAATATTAATAACTTAGCTTATTGCTTTCTGCATGTGAGCCATATAAACACATCTTTTGGAAACCCAAAGAAGATTTCTGATGAATGCCTTGCAGTAAAAAGGCTTTAGAATTATTATAAACACAAACACTGACATAAATACAGTATAGCACAACCAAATTTGCAAGTGGATAATAGCTTAGTTAGTTATATTATCTTACCTTCCACCTGAATCAGAGTAGAAGTGGCAAAAGGGGAAATTAATATAAGTACATTTCCTAATTTGTTAGATAGATACCTTGTCATTCTTCCACTACCTCAAGGGAGCATACATAACTGTTCTTCACAACTCTGTGAGGGAGATTGTGCCAAAGTATAGTGATTAATTTTAAGTGACTTAGGAAGTTTCAATAACTCTTCAGTTTTATACCACCCCTTAACCATTACACTGCCCAGGATCTCTTCTCAATATTACTTCTCAATTGCTTTATTCAAGTTTGATCAGAGACAAAATTTTGCAGTGTATCATTTGCCTCCTTGTTATCTTGTTCCTGCTCAGGGTTATAAGTAGTTAACCACCATGTTCATTTCTGGTATACTTCATACAATCCTATCACTCCATCCACCCATCCATCTTGTTTATTTGCTTCTAATTAATACTCAACATTTTCTGGCTACCAAATGTATTCAATTCAATCCATGCTGAGTTAGAGAAGATTTGGTTTCCCTGAAAAAAATGTGTGTAGGCAAGAGTGCATTTTTGGCAAGTTAAATTTTACTGAGTTAATGCCACTCAGTTAGAAATCACTAGCAATGGCTTAAAAGAAGTCAAGTATTAGCCCATGCCAGTAATTTGATGCAAACATTTTAAGGTGGGGAAGCTGAGAAAAACAGTTAGTGTAATTAAATTTACAAGGACTTATTAGACCAAATATCATGAATCTAAAATGTAAAATGCAGGCTATGGAAACGTGCCATGGCTTCTAACAATGCTGGAAGTGATGAAACACATTACCATTCTTTGCCAGAAAACGTATGCCAAGATTAACTTAGTGAGGGTTTTTTGTTTTTTTTGGTGGGGGGGAATCCAGTGTCACTTCTTGTTGTCATTTTATCATGAATTTCTTCTACATTATTATAAAGATGTGCTATAAGATAGTACAAACTCAGAATAAGTGACTTTATAACTAAGAAAATGTAAATGAACCTTACTTTAAAAATCAGAATGCGTACAATTTATGCCAGTTTATGTTATACTTGGCGTGGTAAATTCTTTTTTTTTTCTTAAAAAACAAACTGTATGTATTCAAATAGGAAGTTACTTATGCATGGAGTTTAGGATATTAGGGCTTGAACTGACAGTTTGGACAGTCTGGTGTCAACACTTGTCAATTGTAAGGAAATCTTGTTTGGCTTTAGAACAGTTCATACTCCTCTTCTTTTTCAGGATGGGAAAATGTTATAAAGCTATAGAATAGTTTCCTCTGGGTTATATTCCACTGTATATATGGGGCTTCAGCTTCCATAATTCCCAGCCATTATGGGAACTGAAAGAATAATGGGATCTAAAATCCAACAATGGAAGGCACCAGACAGGGAAGGTTTCTACAAAATGCAAAGAAAAAACACATTTTTTTTTGAGAAAGAGAACTCCTACTCTTTCTATTCTTTTCTTCGGTGTCATACCATTGCCATGACTAGGAGACCATCCAGGTGTATTGGGTGGATCTGCCATATTATTGACCTGAAGAACAGTGTGATCCATTTTATGAATTAAAACATGAAATGGCACTTTTAACATTTTCAGTCTTTATATGAATATGCACATTTACACGCTTCTGGTTCACAACATAATTGTGGATCCCCATGTTCCTGTAATGCGTGCCTTTATAAAAGAAATAAACAAGCATAGCACTTATACCCCTGCAGCATTGCACTGAAATACTCACTTCTATCATTTATTTGTTAGATTTATATCCTCATCTTCCTCCAAGAAGCTCCAGGTGGGATACTTCCTCTTCTATTTTTTCCCCCTATAAAAGTTATTTGGGCTGAGACATAGTAACAGGACTCAAATCACCTGGTTAGTTTTTGTGTCTAAGGATGAACTTCAGCTTGAATTTCCCTACTGCTAATTCAACATTTTTAGCTATCTCAGTAACTGTCCTTGATTATATTTTTGCTCACTATAGCATGGACCATAGGCCAGCTTTCTCACCTATTGCTTTCCATATATACAGTATTAGACAATTCCCATCTACCATGACTGTAATTAAAGCAGGATGGAGCCACATTGAATCCGATGGGCATTGATATGATCATAGTCATTTACACTGGGAAGACTCTTGTAACTTAAATGGTTCTTTCCGGAAACACCATCCTTAGTTCCCTTTTATAAAAACTGTGGAGGAAAAAAAGAAGTGTATTTCAACACTTTCACATACAGAAAGATTTACCAACTACAGGTAGTCCTCAACTTACAACAGTTCATTTAGTGACCGTTCAAAGTTACAACAGCACTGAAAAGAGTGAGTTATGATCTTTTTCACACTTATGACTGTTGTCATGGTTCTGACAGATGAAACCCATCAAAAGAACTTCAAGGCAAAAATTCTTCCTTAAAGAACATTTTATTCAGGAAACAAAGTATCGGCTCTACATAGTTGAACCCAAAAACTAAATCCCCTTCCCCCGATACAAAGTAACAAAGTGCAATTCCCACCCCCAATAAGCTGTCATAAATCACATTCTCCAATTAGCCTAAAATGTGGGCTTTCTCCCCAGCTTCTCAACCTGCCAAAACATTATCAGTTTGTCCTTGGGTCCCCACAAAGCAGCGTTATTATTATGGCTAGCTGAGCTCAAGCATTTATCCCCCCCCTTTCTGCACCTGATTTCTAAATACCAGAAAAAGCATGTTAAAATCAAAGAGAAAATGGCTGCAATTTCCATCAGTTGTCAGAGCGGGAACATCCAATGTTTACAGCGTTGACACATCTGACTTTAGAAGTTAAATTTTATTCAGCCTCAATTCTTGCATTTCTGCCTGTTGTTAGATGTATGCTTCATTGGAAGCAGCATTTTCAAAGTGAAGAATAAAGTAACAAACATATAAGCCTTCTTTCCTTAATCCAGTGTCTTTGAAATATGCTAAGACTGCAACTCCTAGAAATCTGGCGAAGTCATTTAAACCAATATTTAATTCAGAACAGTAGAAAAATAATAAATTGCACAGACATTTTTGATGTTTATGCAGAAGATGGCTATAATATGCACCATTTTGTCCTTTGTCTTTACCAAGACACTTATCCCCAAATCAACTCTGAATTCCTCAGTTTGGAGGAATGTATACCTTAGGAATACATTTGTAGTATCTAAAATGGTTGGAAAAAAATATGCTCTGTTAAAAAGATTTCTACTTCAGGAAGAACAGATGTTAAATCTAAAGGTAAGAAAGGTCATTGGGATGGTTTGTTGATCACTATGGAAATTAGTGGCCATTGGCTAATGATCTGAAAGATGCATTCCTTTTGTCTGCAATAAATCTATCCCATAGTGTTTCCCTTTTAATCCTTTTATATGGGGACAAACAAAAAGATATGTTTGTAGTGAATAACTGGAGCTGATATTCTTGCCAGCTGTTAGGGGACATGTTTTTTTTAAAAAAAACAAAAACCAAGGGTTTTCCCAAGGGGGAAGTAAGGTCAATGACATCTGGTTAACAATGATGTTTCCAAATAGAACTATTTGTTTAGAGATCTGGAAAAACAACAACAAGGTAATAAGAGATGCTACCAACTACTGACTCTGCATTCCCCTTTTTGAAAACTGAAAGTGACGACAAGGAATCAAAATCCCAGTAACATTAATAGGAACCTGATAGCAAAGAAATTGTGGCATTGCATTAGCTTATATTAAATAATGCGAGCATTTGTATTTCATACTGTAAACTTTCAAATTTAGCTTCCCCCCCATCCCGCCCCATCATACTACTCAATGGATACACCCCTTATTTTTTTGTGCTGGGATGGAAAATATTGGAAGACAGGCAGGGAATGAATTGTTTTGTTCCTCCATCCTTCTTTTACCTACCTACTGTTCTCTTTCTTTTCTGCTCAGCAGTTAACCACAAAGATTTTCACCCTAACTCTTTTGCTCTGTGTTGGCTTCCCAGTTTCTTTTTCACCTTCTTTCCAATTTTACTGATCATGTCTGAAAAAATGTCAATAAACACCTTTCTTTTTAAGCATTAACATCTTGCTTGTTGTTTTTTAAACCACAGTTTAGTTTGACCACTCTTGGTACAAGGGCCTAGGATTTTCAAAGGAAAAGATGAAAAGCCGTATTTTCATTCTCTGGTTTTCCTCCTCAGCTCTTCAAGTAGAACGTGTGTTGACTTTTGCTCAAGACTAAATTCAACTTAGCCTGCCTTTCTCTTTCTGGCTGTTTCACGGAAGTCTAAGCAGCTCAAATCAGCAGATAATGAAAATCCCAAAATGGAAACAAGATTTATTTTTCCAATAAAGTTGTTTCCTGAGGTCAACAAAGGACAGGAAAGGAGATGACAATTACTTAAATAAACAGAACTCAGAGAAACAAAACTCAACATGCAAATAAAATCACAAAGTCACCAAACTGTGAAACCAGCAACAAAAAAATTATTCTTCAGTCTATTAGAACGTTGTTATTTTTAGTCAAATGGCCTCAAGGAATATCTTCTATTTGAAAGAGTGCTATGCTTTTTTTTAATAATAAGGACGTCGTTATCATAAGGACCATAATAATGAAGACAATGATGATTATTTTGTGTTGAGGAATTTTTATAAAAAGTTCTATTGTCATTATGATTAGTCTGTTTCCCCTAAGGACACCTAATTTCTGGTTAAACCCTAATTACTAGAGGATTGCTTAGAGTCTGAAAATTATGAGGGTTCTTACATACCGGGTCCATTACTGTTTGTTAATACCAGTAAGTTTAGAGACATACTAGATTTACCCTTTGCCTCAACTATTTTAAATTATTTCAAGCAATAAAAGCAAGTTATTTGACTCATGACAAATGGGATAGCACACAGATCTGAGAGAAAAACAAAAACAGCTTGAAAACAATCTTTGCTTAGTAATAGAGAAATCCATAAGGATGACATTTGTCATATAACATTTGGACTGAAATGGCTGTTTTGATACAAGCCAAAGTGTCTATCTTTGTCCTGTTCTGCAATAACTGAAGGACCAGGAAGAGACCAAATAGTTTATTCTGGCTTTGCATGACAGGAAAATAATTCCTCAAAGCAAGAACTTATGTAGTTTCTTTCTCAAACTTGGTAGCTTCCGGCTAATTCTGGATTTGGGGCATTTTACTTCCCATATGTTTGAGGCAGTCAAGCTGGGGAGAGCTCTGATGTCTTTGGCAAAGAAAGCCATATTTTTCAGATCTTGATAACTCCTTATGGCAGGCCCCTTCTGTACCCCCACATTCGCCAAATCTGTGAACATAATTTTTTGTAAGATAATTTAAATTCCAAGAGCTCAAAATGTGAAAGCTCAAAATGTAGTTGTTGAGAACATTCATAGGATCATTTTGTTCTTGAAATAAACCAGTATTCTGGTGAAGGCCATTGAATCTCATTGCCTAATTTATACATTGGTATTTGTGTAAGAAGTCAATGGTTAATTCAATGCCATTATTTCCTCTTGCTTTTAACATCATGACTATGATAGTATACACATGTGTGTATCATTCAGTGATCATCACTCTGAGTTAAGGACAATATTTGGAAAATTAGTTCTACTATACAAAGATTGGAGGGGATGAGTATTGTCCAACTAAGTCCCTAATGGAGCTATTAAAACAAAATAGCCTTTTGGAGCTTTCATGACAATCAAGTTGGTGACAGCACCATAGTCTGGGAGGCCCTATGTTTTGGCAAAATAATAATAATAATAATCCTAAAAGTGTTTAAGAAAATAAACTAAGCCAACAGCTCCTATCCAAAGTTAGCAACTAAATCAATAAATAAAATTAACTCTTCACCACTCAACCTGTTGAGTGACCACACACTGTTCAATGCTAGGAAGAGCCTGAAAACTTGGATTAGGGAAATAAAATTGCTAAGCTGGGGTAGCTGGCTGGAACTCCAGATAGGAGCCATCTGACCTAAAGCATTTTATTGCTGATCATATTGTTCAGACATATATAAATTGGAAGCACATTCATGAGTGGCCACCTTGTCTGTTGCTCCCTGTTTCTCCAGATCTTCCCAACATACATACTGTACAGACTGTTGCTATGCAGTCAATAGAGTGCAGTAAAGCTGCTAGTGTGACTTTCAGTAATTGTAGTGATAAGTTGTCAGAAACAGAGATATCTCAGCAATTCCAGGAGTTTCTACATATAGAAATTCTGTCTGGGTATTCCTACACTTGATTAGAATTACAAACAGAATCATGGGATCTATTGTCTAACCTTTTTTGTCTATCTCATGTTCCTATGTTCTTCTATTAGAGCTGTCTTGTCTAAACTAGGGCTCTCCAGATTTGTGGGCAAACTTCAGAATTCCCTGACCAGCATGGCCACATATTTGGAAAATGCCAAATTTGGGGCAGATTACTTTGAAGAGTGAATATCTGCAACAGAGAGATAACAGCTCCCTGCTGCATATGTTCCATCTCTTCCCTAATATGGTGGGAATAGGGTTCAAGCAGATTCAAATGTTATGTTTCAATGACATCTACAATGCCTTAATCAGCTTAATTTTAGGATTATTCAGGCTCAAGTCTAGAATGGTTGCCTCTGACTCTTTTATCTTAATTTTTTTAACAGCCAAAGAATAATCATTATAAAGATTAGAAATCTAATATTACAAGTAATCCTCTTTTAGTGACCACAACCGAATCTGCCGTAAGCCATTATGATCTTAAGCAGGTTACCACATGACCTGACTCGAGTTTATGACTGTTTTATGATGGTCATGGCAGTCGTTAAGCAAATCACATGTTTATTAAGTGAACCACACAGTCATTTAGCAGGTCCACTCTCCCAAAGGGGCACTTTTTGTCAGAAACCTGCAAAAAACACCAGAAACTGGCAAAAAATGTCGCAAATCGCAGTGCAAGACGGTTTCCCCCCTCCCCCATTGTAAACACTACCTAGTTGCCAAGTGCCTGAAAAGTAATCATGTAACCATGGGGTGTGTATGTGGGTAGCAGTTGTAACTTTGAAGATTAGTCACAAGTAACTTTTGAGGGTTAATCATAACTTTGAATGGTCATTAAGTGAGGACTACCTGTACATCATGGAGGAGTGAATGATATTTCAGAATAGATAGGATATTCTGCCCTAGTGTGTAAACCTATTAACTGATGATTTACTGTTATTTACAGTCACAATGCTATCCAAGAAAGCCCTAAGATTATCTTAACAAGAGACATAAAATCATCACCAGAGCCACAATAAAATATTTGCATTTTGAAGCTTTTTTTTAAAAAAGCTGATGAAACATAGCATGTTTATTTTTTTTAACGTTGTGTTTGTGTGTTTAGCATTTTTAATCATTATTTTATTTCTTCCCAGTACTTAATTAGGTTCAGTTTTCTTAGGAAGAAAGTCAAGCTTAGCCAACGATACTCTGTGATATTTTAGCTAATTTACAGATAAGAAAGATTAGCACTATATGAATAAACAGGGGAGTTACAGGTTAAAAACATCAATAACTTTTTTTTAAATCCACAACCTCTGCATCCTAATCCCAAATATTATTATAAACCCCAAATACAGCTTTCATCCTTCTTAATGTCTGATTCTAACTGCCAGTTTCTTTGGACAGCAGAAACATAAATCATGGTATATTCAGAGATGAGTTAATAAGGAGTATTACTTTTCATTTATATATTTTCAAACTATTCAGTAGGCCAGCTGTTCAGATTAATCTTTCTAAGGAAAAGAAGGAACTGATTGGTCAGTTTTGCTAGAAAGATTCGGACAGGCTTAAGCCTACCGACTGTCTCATTTTATTCTCAGTTTTACAATAATACACTTTGAAGTGAGCAAACAATAGCCCGGATGAATTTCCCAAAGAGTGTTTAACCCTGTGTTTCTCAACCTTTGTGACTTTAAGATGTGTGGGGTTCAGCTCCCAGAATGTCCTCAGTATACTGGCTGGGGAATTCTGGGTGTTGAGTCCATGCATCTTAAAATTACCAAAGTTGAAAAACACTTGTCTAGATGAATTTATCTCTAATCTGAGAAAAAGGAAAAAAATACATATAAAAGGTGGACGCAAGGACCAATGTAACCTGGGCTATTTTGGGAATCTCAAACCAGGCACGCAAACCTGCTCAGACGGTTCTGCACATGGTTATGGGACTACAATCTGGCCCCAATGTTCAGAACCAGTTGAAATTTGTGGAGCCTCTCTTCATAGGCAACCTCAAGTAAAGCACACTGACTGCAGCCACCCAAAGCTGAAATCAAATTACCAAGGCTAGATCTTAACTTCTGCAGACAGAGATGCCGCTCATATAATAGATAAAATCAATTGAATAGATCAAAGTTCCCCCTTTTACTATACCATACAATATTGCTACTTTGAAAGCAGATAATCAAGTGAAAGCCATACTCTTTTATGGTGAGTATGGACTAAGTCTCTTTAAGAATAACAGAATAACAGAATAAGAGTTGAAAGGGACCTTGGAGGTCTTCTAGTCCAACCCCCTGCTCAGGTAGAAAGACTTTCAGACAAATGGTTGTCCAATCTCTTCTTAAAAATTTCCAGTGTTGGAGCATTCACAACTTCTGGAAGCAAGTTATTCCACTGATTAATCGTTCTAACTGTCTGGGAAATTTCTCCTTAGTTCTAGGTTGCTTCTCTCTTTGGTTAGTTTCCATCCATTGCTTCTTGTCCTGCCTTCAGGTGCTTTGGAGAATAGCTTGACTCCCTCTTTTTTGTGGCAACCCATGAGATATTGGAACACCCCTTGTCCTTCTCTTCATTAAACTAGATACACCCAATTCTAGCAACTGTTTTTTATATGTTTTAGCCTCCAGCCACCTAATCATCTTTGTTGCTCTTCTCTGCACTCTTTCTGGAGTCTCAACATCTTTTTTATATCGTGGTGACCAAAACTGGATGGGGTATTCCAAGTGTGGCCTTACCCAGCCATTATAAAAGAGTATTAACACTTCACATGATCTTGATTCTATCCCTCTGTTAATGCAGCCTAGAACTACGTTGGGTTTTGAGAAAGAAGGAGCTACAAAAGATTTCATTATTCCAGCAAATTAGGGACACACATTTATCAGGGAAAAACTGAGAAAAGATGCTAAATTTAATGATGGTTTGTCTATGTATATTTAACTATAAAATTAAATAGCAATCAAGTATATTTGCTGTGCCTGGAACAATACCTCCTTACCGAATCAACTTAGTGTTGTACCAACTCCAAGTTTTACTGTTCGGTACTGTGACATTGCGTCAATTTACGTCCGACTAGAGACCTCATCTTTTACCAAAGATTTACCTCTGAAAACTTCACAATTTTATACCTTTACAATCTGACCCCTTGATACATGAAAACTTTTCGTACCACTCCAAATATGAAACGAAACCCTGCGTCACATTAAAAGAATTCAGTACTCTCTATAATGCGAATTAGTGATTTATAAACCCTTCAGAAAATGAGATTTAGAAATTTTGATAAAATGAGTAAAGCAGACACTGCTGGATTTTGTTTGTATTCCTCCTGCCAAGGAAGGCGTACAAGTTACAAGAGCGATGAATCTAGTCAACAATTCTATTCTTTTTGGGGCAAGAACAGAAAAGACACAGGAAACTCCCGACTCCACCTAGATATAACTAAGTTCAGTGTTGCTAGCGGACAAAAATTTATCTTGACACAATCCATATCAGGCTTTTCCTCCAGGATAAGCTGACACTGTGGCCCAGTTTGCTTGATACTCTACCGCTCAGGGTGGTTTAAGTGTGTTGAGCAAGCTCCAAAATCAAGTTAAGCAGCTTTGCTATTTAACTCAGAAATAATTAGATCTAGCCCCAAACAACTTCCATCATCTCCTGTCATACAAACTATTCACTTGAGATGATATCCATGACGGGAAATTTCAGAGAGGCCCTGCAAAAGTGGGAAAATGTTTTACGATCGGTTTAGGCTGGATTTAGCATTTTTGTCCACCTCCTGAGTCCTGCCCAAGAACCTGGAATAGGCTGATGTTGTTTAACAATATTAAAGTTATCATCACATGATGTAAACTATTCCAAGTAAAGTAAAGTAAAGTTGACTGATGGTGGTTTTGTCAATGTCCAAGGTGTTCAAGTGGTGCTCCAGATGTTTTGGGATTGCACCCATTCTTGCTACTATTTTTGTTTTCTTTTGCTACAGTCATTCTACCTCTGTTTGCAGGTCTTTGTATTTTGTTATCCCCCCCGCCCCAGTTCTTTCTCTTCTGTTTTGCTGTCTCCATGTGCTGCCACATTCACTGTCCATATTATTTTGTCTTTCTTACTGACAGTTGTTACGCTGGGGTGTTACGTGGCAGGTGCTTGTCTGTTCGAATTCTAAAGTCCCAGAGCCCTTTAGCTTCTTCATTTTCTATTACTTTGTAATCCTACCAGTTCTTGCTTGCAGACAAGTATATTTCTTGTAGATATTCCAGTGCAGCATTATTGCTACTTTGTCAGCTTTACACAGTTCCACATGTTGAAGTACCACATTATTGCTCCTACTATTTTATTACTCTTGTTCTTGCAACCAGAAAACTATTATAGTACATATTTAATATTTAAATAGGTAATTTTAGATAAAAAACAGTCTGTTAGTTGGTTGCACATGTGCATTATTGTCATAATTTGATTTGGCGGTTTTGTTTAGCATATGACCCCAACCATTGTGCTTTGGGAAGCATGTTTATAGCTTAGCATATGGTCTGAATCTAACCAAAAATGGCTTGCTCAATAAACCGTGATTAAGCAAATCACTATGTACATGGTCAGTGAACCTGCTGTCATTTTACTTTAAATTCAGACAATGCTGTATATCTAAGCAAATTCTTAGATCTGAATGACAAACCTAACAGAAAATCAGCTAAATTGACAAAGCAATGCTTTTAAAGAAAAGTTCTGTTTTCATCAGGTTACTTGATTGTCCTGTGGCTTGTCAAAATTTAAGAGTTTACCTGAGAGATCAGATCATTAAAGCATTTTCAGTGAAATGCCTGTTGTTGTCAGCACAGGGAGACCTTCCTTCTTGCATCTTCAAGATGCAAGAAGTGAATGTCCCCCCCCCCCCATAATGCCCAGGATATTTCAGTTTCAAATTTAAAATTGTATGAAGTGCTCAGATCAAGATTTTTCTGTGCCTTGGTAACAGGGCCATTTTATTATAAGTGGAACACACACGGTTCACCTCTGCAGAAATCCAGGCCGTGGATGGGTGGGGTCAATCTCAATCACATGACACAAAGATGAGTATCATGTTGCTTGCAACAGACCCCTTAACACCTGGATGTGGTAAAAAATATCATCTAGATCCCTCTCACAGTTACTACTATTGAGCAAGGTACCCCCTATACTATACCTGTACATTTGGTTTTTCTTGCCTAAATGTAGAACCTTACTTTTTTCACCATTGAATTTCATTTTGTTAGATAGTGCCCAGTGTTCAAGCCTGTCCAGATCCTTCAGTATCCTAAGCCTGTCTTCTGGAGTCTTGGCTATTCCTGCCAGCTTGGTGTCGTCTGCAAATTTGAGGAGTTCCCCATCTATCCCCTCGTCCAGATCGTTGATAAAGATGTTGAAGAGCACTGGGCCCAGAACAGAGCCCCACTACACACTTCCCTCCATGTAGATGCGGTTCCATTGAGGACCACATGCCGAGTACGGCCGGTCATGCTCTAACACTGTGACCTCCAAGGTCCCTTCCAGCTTTTTTTTTTTCTTTCTTTCTTTCTTCTTCTTCTTCTTCTTCTTCTTCTTCTTCTTCTTCTTCTTCTTCTTCTTCTTCTTCTTCTTCTTCTTCTTCTTCTTCTTCTTCTTCTTCTTCTT
>NW_015387108.1:337389-391477 GCF_001527695.2 Protobothrops mucrosquamatus
TTCTTCTTCTTCTTCTTCTTCTTCTTCTTCTTCTTCTTCTTCTTCTTCTTCTTCTTCTTCTTCTTCTTCTTCTTCTTCTTCTTCTTCTTCTTCTTCTTCTTCTTCTTCTTCTTCTTCTTCTTCTTCTTCTTCTTCTTCTTCTTCTTCTTCTTCTTCTTCTTCTTCTTCTACTTCTACTTCTACTTCTACTTCTACTTCTTCTTCCCAAAGAAACACCCTAAATCTCTTTCTACCGTTTAAAATACACTTGGAAGCAAGAGCTTTGATCTCCTTATTCTTATATCTAAGAATATAGCATAGATTGGGCCATGCTATATTCTTAGATATGTGCTATTTTAAATACGAATTTGTTGTCAATCAGTGCTGAAACAATATCCTGATATTCTCTTGTGCTTTTTGTACTATCCCGTCCGTCTAAACTCTCAACACTCAACTATGTGAACTTTTTCTTGATTTCAGACCTCATAATTGCCTTCTATAAGAGCCATATAAGAGCCATACAAGAGTATGTTTGTAAGAGATAACGGTAAAAGGAAACCAGGCTGCCAAAGAACACAGTGGTGGACACCATCAAAGCTGACACTAGCCAGAGCATAGAATAACTTCAAGAAGTAGTGTGAAATCAGAAGATATGGAGAGACCTGGCCCATAGAATCGCCAAGGGTCAGACACGACTGAATGGATAACATTATCATCATCACCATCATCACCACCACCACCACCACCACCATCATCACCACCACCATCATCATCATCATCAAGAGCCATGTCTCTTATACCTGATATTCATCATGCCATGAACCTGAAGATGATTTCCATTCTTCCCTCTGCTGAGTTCTGTGTTGTAATCTTCAGAATGATAGATCTCAGTCCTACCCACAAGCTTGATTATGACAGAGTCTTCTGATTATGACTGAGTGTAGTCATGAAGTGCAACTCTTAGCAGTTCCTCTCAGTTTAACCATTGGAAGGCCATAGATTCCGCATTCTGGCACAGCGGAATAGTCTTCCTTTTAGTAGTGGGAGAGTCAGGATTCTCCTGTCATCAAGCCCCCATCATTTCTACTTATCTTGCTGAAATATAATGGCTGGAAAAGCAGGAGAGGAGTGGGAACTGAGTGTTTTGGGTACCCAATTTTCTCAACATTCAAAAAATGGGATGGGGGGGGGGAAGCAGGATTTTTGCTGTTGCTTCTCTGACCTCTGTGTGATGAAAAAATTGACAGCAAAGAGCCACTCTCACCCTTTCTCCTGTTCTCCATGGATTGGGGGAGGGAAGAAAAAGAGAAATGGATCTGCTGCACTTTCCCTGGTACCGAAAAGATCTCCTTTCCCTTTGAAAGTCCACTTAATTCTAAGGAGACCACCACAAAGATGCTACTCTCAAAGTAAACATTTCTCCCCACTCCTCCCCCACACACCATGGCTTAGGTGCTAAAGTGCCTAAGGGAGTGGGAGTTGTTTTATACATGTTTCTGGTTCACATGTGACAGTGATGTACTGGGTGACCACTGTCATGTATATCAAAGAGTGTTAGTCCTTCAAGATAGTTGAGTTCAGAAAACAGACTGTCTAAAATTAAAACAATACTCAAAAAGCCAGATAATATTTTGTTTTAGGTCTATGCCTGCTGAAAAGAGGACATGATTTAAAAGGAAGGACAAGTCCTTCTTTGTCAGATGTCTGGTAATCCTAAGCAAAGGAGATGAAAGGGGGAACTGGTTCTCTTCTCTCTCCCTGCTAATACTCTTGTGCAGTGCTTTTTTTTGTAAAAAAAAAAAAAAAAAAAAAGGTGCTGGAACTCACACATGTCATACAACCCGCCTTGCCTACCCTACAAGGTTCCATCCAAAAAAGGTGCCGGAACTCCGTTCTGGACGTTCTATGACAAAAAAAGCCCTGCTCTTGTGTGGGAACAGAAGTGCTGGAGAATGGCTTCTTTGGTGCTGATGAATCTTCTGCTCTCAGACACTAAAAGGAAACATTTCCTATCTAGCCTCTCTCTTTGCCTAAGATCTAAGTGCAGGTAGAACACCTAATTTTGCTTTGCTGCTGGGACAGAACAGCAGTCTGCACTGTGGTCAGCAGTTCTTTGAATTGGCAAATTTTCCCTTTGAAAGTCCACTTAATGCTAAGGAGACCACCACAAAGATGCTACTCTCAAAGTAGACATTTCTCCCCACTCCTCCCCCCCACATACCATGGCTTAGGTGCTAAAGTGCCTAAGGGAGTGGGAGTTGTTTTATACATGTTTCTGGTTCACATGTGACAGTGATGTAATGGGTGACCACTGTCATGTATATCAAGGACTGTTAGCCCTTCAAGATCTCCTGGTATGGATAATGGCACTTTTGTGCTGCTGTATGGAAGAGCCTTCAAGCTCAAAACAGTCATTTTGAATTCGAAACCAGTTATTTCAAGTCAAGAGGACATCTTCTGTCCTGATCTTATTGGAAGTCCTCTGACCTAGAGATCAACATGTCCTTTTCCCAGTAAGATCAAAACAGTATCAAGCAACTTCCTTTGATGCTGGAGCAGCCAATTTCAAACATGAAATTGTCTCCAGGGTAAGAACATAAATTTGCCTTCATTCACGAGAACATAAATAGTCTAGTGAGGTTCAATGCAATTAAAATGATGATGATGTGCACTCTCATTCTCCCATTCCAAATTTAACTTCACAGAAATCTGCTATTGCCCCTTTCCCTCTTCCAAAATAAATTCCATGCTGGGGATTTTTTTTAGAAAGGCAATGAAAATAAAATTGCCAAGATCAAGATACCATGTTTAAATTTATGATGCGTGGGGCACATCTGGTTTGGCTATAAATCTGAAGAACAATTTTGAAAAGTTGACTGAAGTATTGGAATAGCATCATTTCAAGAAAAGGTTACAAGGTTTGACACCTTCTAATTTAGAAAATGATGAGCAAGAGTAGACATTACACAAAATTATGTACACATGGAGAAAAATAGATACACTTTTCTTTCTCTCTCGTAAAACACTAATCTTGGCTTTGGTATGAGGTAGAGCAATGAGAATTCAGGACAGGTAAAACGAAAGATTTCTTTGTACTAAACATTGTTAAACTGTGGAGTTTCTTACCACAAAACATGGCATGTTTTCTTGTTTTATCTCTAAGTACTGAACATTTGTATCGCATCACTATACTGCACTATTGTTTTAAAAGTAAAACAGAATTCCAGTAAGACTGTACTCAGTGCTATTCTACACCTATTATCTTCATTTCCGTAAACTGAGATCTGGTCATATCTTAGGTGAGTAAAGCTCCTAAATTAGAGTAGATGAGCAGAAGATCTCCATGCAAAAAGAACATCCCTGCAGATCTTCTACCCCAGTGTAATAACAGCCTGCTATGCACCAACAGCAATGAACAGAGGCCCAGGCTAACAAAATCCATCTCTCTCTCTCTCTCTCTCTCTCTCTCCCCCACAGTTTTTTTTTATTTAAAAAACCCTCTTTGATCATTCTCCTTCAGATGATGGCAGGCTGTTAGTATTGATTTTCTGCCTTAGCCTGGCTTTGCTTCAAACGTCCACTCCAAAATCTATCAGGCTGCTGAAGTACAGAAGTCAATGCATCCCTCTTGAAGGATGAATCTATCGGCACACAAAGGAGGAGGGGGGAGAGAGGCGGTTAGTACTGAGGCTCTAACAAAACCACAACAGATCTCCATATGGTGCTTTGCAATTAAAAAAGAAGGCACTGGGTGGATTAATATTTTTTTGAGAGAGGTACTGCGGGCGGGGGGGGGAAGGGGAGGTGTGGGCTGTGGCAAGATAATGAGTGAGGTGGAGAAAGAAGTGGTGTTTGGCCATACACGATGTGGAACCCTTTCCCTTTCAGTCTTTCATTTCTGGGTCACCGGTTTCAATCTAACCCAGGTCGATGGGGAACAAAAATCATTTTCCTCTGATGGCTGCTTGCTGACCTATGTGAAATGAAATGGTCAAGTCAGCCACCTTCTCGGTTGACAACTGTCCCCATAAGCAAATCCAGGGATCGTTAGAAATCAGTCATGTGGCAGAGCATGGGGGTCATTTAACTCAATCCTCCCAAGCCAAGGCAGGACTTGCTAGGTCACGTCATACACGATGGGGTCTTCTCCCCAAATGATCTTCATGCGGAGGAATACCATCTAAAGCAGGGGTCCTCAACCTTGGCAACTTTAAGACTTGTGGAGTTCAACTCCCAGAATTCCTCAGCCCACAAGTCTTAAAGTTGCCAAGGTTGAGGACCCCTTATCTAAAGGGTCTTGAGGGCATCATGCAGCCATTTAAAGTGAGATGATATCCAGTAGCCTCTGCAGGATTTCGCTGCTTTTGTCAGCAGCAATGAGGAAAGCAGCATTGCCGCATAGCGTGGAAAGCTGTGTCATTTTGTGCACATATGAACCATCATGATGCACATACGAGAGGAACGACGCTTGCATTGGGAGGCTATGCTTCTGTCGGTCTCACTCTCTTCTGGACACTTGTAATGATATGAGTTTATTTTCCTTTCTAAAATCAAATCCCATGTTGTGCGGATTGGGATAAATATGTACAAAACATAGCCTGAATTCCAATGATAAACTGAAAATAGGCTGGCCTTATAAAACAAGGCAGCTGTACTTAGCCACTCTTTAATTAGAAATACAAGCATGCATTTACGGTATGTTCATAGGGCCCATGCTGTTTGTGAATTTTCAGGAGGCATGTACGTCCAGAGGCTTTCTCCATTTCCACTCACTATGGCATGAACATGCCTGGCAATATTTCTTCTGCAATATCTTCCTCTCATTGCCTTCTTCTCATCTCCTGCCCATAACCTGAAGCATCTTAAAGCTGTCCTTATCTATTTCAGAGTTAAAAATTTTCCTCTTTAAGCAAGCAACCAGCTGCGACATTTTTTTTAATCACTGGTGCAATCTACTGCACATCACTAACCATTTGGACTGTGTTGCAATTAATTGACCCTTAGGAGTCAGGGTAGGATTACCCCAGCAACTATTGACCATTTTAGGCTGGTGTGGGCATGCCCCATCCTCTCTGGCCCATACCTGCTACTTTCAAAGTCATTCTGCTTTCCATAGTAGGGAAGTCCAGTCTGTCCCCCACCCCCCAACTCCCATTGCCTCCTGTAACTGCAAGATGTCTGAGTTAATACCTGGCTTGAAGATCTGGATCAGTCTGAACAGCAGCTGGCCAGCTGTGGCAAGAGCGATGCTGCCTGATAAAAAGAGGAACAATTCTCCGTATACTTGTTAGTATACTCTGTATACTTGTTGTCAAAAATAAGTTATCACTTTTCATGTTTACTGCTAAACATGTAACCAAAGGACTCCAACAATTTAACTATTGGTCAGAACTTGATCTGGTTCTAGCACAAGTGTTTTAGAACATTTTTTTCTTGTGTGTGCACTCAAAGGAAGCCCTGTTATTGGTTGATTGCCAAGTTGAAAAAGAGATGACAAATATCAGCTGCACTTCTGCCCTTTGAACATACCTGTTCAAAATACTTGAGCCAAACTGAAGTGAGTTTTGACAGATGGCTAAACATCTGAACATCTACCAATAATTATCCATTCAAACTGGTTTCTTCTCCCAGCTCCACCTCCCATTTAGAAGAATAATTGTGAATATTTTTCATTTGGCTAGTGATGTTTTGTGGGAAAATGATAACAAGGCCAGGGGAATTAATAAGTCCCTGATCGTAAGGCACTCTATAAACGGTAAATAAAGGCAGCACCATTTATTAATGTTGTGCCCATTTCAGCATATTTTTTCTGCTGGCTCAAGGACATGTGAATAACATTTTAAGTCAGCAGTGGGGAAGAGCCCCAGGAAATACTTTAACTGGCTTTGACGGATGAATTAATTGTCCTTTGAACGAGAATGGGCATTGGGTATTCACATCTTGTTTCATTGACAGATATTTCATGGTTTCAGAAATCCAGATAAGCAGAATGTTGTAGCATGTTCACTTAAGGGGGGGTTGACCAGAGAACTGTCTGTGATCCAAAGAACCATATTTGTTTCACACATGACAGGCTTGTTTCTTGAGCATCTTCCCAGACCTGCTGGCAATTCATTTCTCCAAATGCAATACAGACACTCCAAAGCAGCTGGTGATATTGCATGTAGGAATCTGCTGCTTGAAGTGCAAGAAAAAAGAATTGTGCAAACTTGCTCAAATCTTGGCTATGTTCCTAGCTACTAAATTCTGAAATTCTGAAAACTGTCATCTTTTTTTTTTTTTACATACCAGAAAATTATGCAAGTCTTGTGGAACTTAAGTGCTTCTGAGAGAAAGTAGAAAAAAAAGAGAGATTGTAGCTGAGATTTCCAAAATTATTGAATCATTTGACATTTTCTAGTTTCTTGAACCCATAGAAAAATACTCTTTATATTACTTATATCACTATAAAAACCTAAAAAATAAAAGAATGCAATAAGAATTTTGCTGTATCAGGTCAAAAGCTTAACTAATCCAGCATTGTGTTCTGGATTAGCAGCCAACCAGATGCTGAATATCTGGATAAAGTGACAATTGAGAATTGAGTGCAATAATATTAAGAGCTGCATACTGTCTTTGATACTGAGATAATACACCACCCTCATTATTAATGATCATTGCTAGCCTTATCCATCATAGATTTGTCTAATCCCTTTCAAGAACTGTCAACTTTGCACTAATATTAATGCCACTGCAACTGCGTAGCTTAAATTGAGCTGATAACTTAACAAGTCGTCTAAAGAATAAGTGTTCCATAGATGACTGGTTGAATCTGATGGAAATTATTTTTCTGAGTATATCTGGACATCTAAAAAATAATGTGGATTCCCATGTGATCAGTTTTGCCCTGATTATTTGCTGCAGCAACTAGAGGCTTATGGCAGACCTCACTTAGCTTTGATAGCAGTAAAACAGGGAGATGTTCCTCATCTTGTTGGACCATGCCATGTAATTCAGGTTAATCCTTGTGAATTCAACATCAGTTTCCACCAGGTCAGACCATCAAAGGGGAAACCACATTTCAAGATTTCTCTGATTTGGTCAGCTGTTACATGGAGCAGTAAATGTGAATTCAAATTGATTAAAACCTCCTGTATTTTAAGGAGGAAAAAAAGCTTTATCATCACTTCTCCTTCAGTGAGAATGGTGGATTTTTAGTATTATATCTTTATCATGAAAAGTAGCTAAACAAGTAACACAGGTATTACTAGAACCTAGAGCTTCAGAAATCATTTTTTAACCTCTTGTCGGAAGGCAATGTTATTCTATACAGAAACAGATGCAAATTTCCTGCACATTCTATAATGAATGGAGGGTGATTTGAGATATTCATAGTTTCACAACAACGCTCAGTTGGATTCTGCACCTAAACAGAAGGGGTTTGGTTGCTTTCTGGTTGTGAAATTGCATTGTGAAATTCTCTTTACGAGAATTCTGCATTTTCTGCATCTCAGTACCTCTCTTCTTCTACTTCAGCTAGAAAAGAACAATTAAATAAAAAGAGAGAAAAATAAGCCATTTTAATTCAGTACAGGTTGATTTAATAATGGATGTTATTTACCAAAAACAGATTCTGATTGATTGGTTGGTTGTGCATATTCATTCCTAACAATAAGAGTAGATTGACAGTGGAACCAATTCTCCACAGAGATGGTAGATTACCCTTCATTACAGCTGTTTGACAACCATCTGTTTCTGGGATACTTTAGTTTGGATTCTGCACCAAACAGGGGTGCATATGGGCTAACATTTGTTAGCCCATATGACATCATCATCATCATCATCATCAATCTACAATTATATTCACAGTCTAAGACTTGTTTGATTTAAGAATTATTAAGGTAGTGTATGAGAAAATAGGCAGTTCCAAGCACAGTACTCTTTTGACCAATTCAAAATTTCCAAATATTAAGGGAATTGTTTAGGTATTGCTTCAAGGGCTCTAATCATTATTGGCATAACAACAGACTTTTTCCCGTAAGTGTTCAGTTTTGATCTGCAAGTCTGAGCCTTGAAAGATGTTTTGTAATTTTTTCCAATTGATTTTTCTCAACCCTAGCATCACCCAGTATGGCAATATCAATGAACCAGATTTTTGTCTTTTCAATAACTTTATATCAGGCATGTTATGAACAAGATGCCTATCTGTTTTATCTTTAAGATCTTATCTACAAGATCTTAACCCACTCATTTTCCAAAACCATCTCAACTTGATGGTCCCAGTAGTTCTTCCTACATTCAAATCCAAACCTCTGACAAAATTTCCAATAAATAATTTTGGCATCTCAATATTGATGCTACTTATGGTCACTTTAAAATTTTGCTGCAGCCATTGATCAAATCGTCAATTGTTTCATCTTTTTCACTCCAGAGGTGACATTTACCATGGTTTGTTACTTGCTGAATTTTCCCTTTCATTCAATTAGCTGGCAAAGTTTGTTCTTGAGCTGCTAAAATAAAACAGTTTCTTTAACATTCCTGATCTTAAGGAGCTCTAGGTGGGTTTTTAAAATCACTTTCTTCTATATTTTTCAAATATTGATCACATATTAGTTTGTTCTTACAAGTGAGTTTTTGATTGGTTCTTTTCTATAGTCATCCATCACTTTCGTTGTGTTCAAAATCTTTCCTTGATTGACTTCCTTCAATAAGGATTATTCACTTTTTCTGATATAGTCATTCAACCCATGTTTTTCTTTCACCACAGTTTGTTTCACCTGCAGGAATCCTCTGCCCCTTTTAGCACTTGGCAAGTACAGCTGATCAATATCACTTTTTGGGTATGGAGCAGGGTGCATTGGCACTAATTTTCTTGTTTTCTGATCTTAATTACCAAGTTCCATCTGGGTTCGGTCAACTGGTCTTGCTGTATTTTGTATAACAGGGACTGCCAGGTGTTGATTACAGTACTTTAGTGATATTTCGACCATGTAGCTTATTATTTTGAATGTATTATTTAGATGATGATTATGAGACTGATGATTCTGTCTGACTTCAACGACTCACGAGTAAAAACATTTTAGAAAATTACAAAAATAAAACTCTAATTGCAAAGAAAATTGCAAAGACGACAAGAACCAGTTAGGAATGAAAAAAGAAAACCCCACACAATCTAAGGAGCCTTCACTCACCTTTGCCAAAGGCATAGGTGAACAGCCAGATCTTTAAACCACTTCAAAACACCAGTAGAGTGTGGGCCCATCCTGATCTCAGTAGAAACCTCATTTCAGAAGATATGTGCCACAACAAAGAAGGCACACTTCAAACATGAGCTGCAAGACTAGGAAGACTCCCACTTTATACAGTACACCACTCTTGACTGTGGAAATGGAAACTCATCTAAGATCAGAAAGGGAATATCTTCATGTCTGCATGGCCTGAACACCCAAAGTCTTGGCTGGATTGAGACAGAAACATTTTCCCCCATCCAAATCCATTCAATATCCAGGCACTGAAACAGAACCTGGAATGTTTATATTTGTCATTTCAGACACATTGTTTCCTCCAATTAATCAATGGATGGGTTCAGGGCCATGCAATTAAATGCCAGCAGGACTTAATGGCAGTGAATTTTTAAGGGGAGATTGCATTTGACTCTGCCTTCTCTATTCTTTATTTAACATTATATTCAAGGATCACCAAATAAAAGTTCCTTTTGCATTTGAGGGGTATACTCAAAGTGTGCTATCAAAGCAATTTTGGAAGTTCCTTCTAGATAATTATCTAGTTTTAAGACCAAATTTGTAATCCTTCCATTAACAATTGATTATAATCAGGATGACTCTGGTGGTGAACAATAAGCTACTTGGTCTCATCAGCAGCTGTATCTTCACCTCTGTCATTCATTATCATATGAATCCTCCATAATAAGTGATTCCTTTGGGGTGACTGCCTCTTTGTAAGACTGCTGGCCAGTCCATCACAAAACAGGCACAGACCAGGAACCACATGTGTACACTTAGAGTGTGGTCTATGCTTTCCTTTTTAAAAAAAACTCTGTGGAAAAAGAGGCAGAGCTTATTATATTCATAGATATATACGTACAATTCATAGGCATGTTTATTTGCCCCAGTTGGGAAGATCTTTGAATAATTTGTTATCTATATAAATAAAAATGTAAATGTTCGTTTGTTCAAAATCTTAAATCTCCGAAAGTTCTTCACCGATTGCTTTGAAATTTTGACACACCGTTGCATTCGAATACATGCGTGTTTTTATATACCTATATTATATAGATGTCACACCTGTGACAGATAAAAACATCCTTTTTTGAAAAACAGCACCATCTGTTGGACGTAAAAGCAACACACGCTTTTACCAGACTGAGCCACAGCAACACGTGGCTGGGTACAGCTAGTTATACTCATATAATATAATGTGAATTATGTGCACACTTAAAATGCTCACTTGGCCCTTTGAATAATTAATTTGTTAATTATAATTGTTAATTATAAGACTTAATGCCTTCTATGATTTTAATCTTTCCCTTGTGCTAGTAATGTTAAAGCAATTTCTTCTCAGTATGTTTATTTCGGCAAATATGAGGGTTGCTTTACACACCGCATAGTTTTAAGTGTTGTTTAGCTAAAAGTGTGGAATGAAAATGCAGTAATGCAGATGTATCATAAAGGGATACAAGGAAATAATGTGATCCTGTAGCTAGGGTATTGAACTAGGATGGGAAGAATGCAAAGAGTGGGACATACTTTCAGACCCCCAGCCAGATATGGAACTTTGGCTTTGGATATCAGAGTTCCTGACAAAATCATCCGCATGGAGAGCTTGCTTTGTGCCCGACAACTCGCCGTGGGACAATTCACTGTAGAACAATTTAACAATTCAATTTAAGTATTTAAAATAATGTAAAAAATATTGTCATTTCTGTCATTCAGATTTCATTTTGTCCCTCCATTTACATCCTTTTTTAATGAGTCTATTCCACCATTTCTTTGATGTTAGTGTAACTCTTGTCCTACAACGAATAATTGCCTGTGACAAGTTGACCGCGGTGACTTGGCCATGCCGATTTGGCTGCACTGAATTGTCCTAGACCCACTTGTGCTATCCCAGTTTATTACTGGTTTGTGAACGACCTGGCCAAACTTCTGTATTGCAGAGAAAATGAGAGTAAAAGGAATTATCGCTTTACTCATCTCCTTTGTTTCTGGCTTATTAAATGACAGTTAAAATTCATAGTTTAGCATAGTATATGAACGAACCCAATGTTACTGTTAAGTTAAAATATTTGTGAGATGGAAGATAACATGCTGCAATGTGTAACATCTTGGGGAAGAAAATAATTGGATAAAGCTTCACTAGTGGGTACAAATCTCATGTTTAGTTTCTGAATCATGTGTAAAATAACGTTTTAGCGTTGTTGGCAGCACTGGGGGAAATGTTCTCTCTCTATTTTTATGTCTCAAAATCTTGTAGAACAGAATCCTTGGGAGACCAACACATTCAGTACATTCCTACTATAGACCCCACAACCTTGTGAAATGAGTTGGGCTGAGACAAAATGACAAAAGTCCTTTAGCTGTCTCCCACACCTAAGGTAGAATTAGAACCCATGGCCTCTCTAGCATAATCCATCATGGATGCTCAGCACCTTTCCCCCCTCCACTTATTTTGTGAATAGCTACTTTGCTAGTGAAACCATGCATTTGCTGGGGGTACAGCTATTATAGCTGGACTGCAAAAGTCTGGGCCACCATTAGCTGTAGAAAAAAGTAGAAAAAAAAGTACAGAAAAAGCTGAGGCTGCAAACTTTTGAGGTCCAGTTATTGTAATGCTAATTTGTCATGATGATATAATAGACAGAACTGAGGAGTTCAAATCCTTCTTCTGACAACAAGCCAGCCAAAAACTAAACTCTGTAGGTTTAGTTCACTAGGATACCAATTTGATTTAATTTATTATATTCATTTTTATATTTGTTGTACTTATGTTCGTTTGAATTATATGCTATAGATTTTATGTGGTTTGATGTTGACGTATTGTTTATTGTTATTGTGCAAAGTTTTAATTATATAATGTGCTTAATATATACAATATGGTAATATAGAAAGGTAGTAAGTAAGTGGCCAAGTGAATAAATAAAAATAAATATACTATTTGTTCCCTTAGAGGTACACAGTGTTAATTCATATGTACATCAGTGCTTGCCTTGAATGGAATTACAAAAATGAATCATTGTAGCAGAAGGAATGTCACATCAAGAGCCACTGGTCATTTAATATCTGTTTTGTTTTTAAATTTGCTGATTAAATTTGGAAAGAGAGGAACGGAGACTGGAGCTGTGCATTATTGAATTAAGTAGCAATATTTTAATCATAAAAGCATATTTGCAAGTACTGTAAAAGCTTATTTATAAATATACTGCTCACAAAAATAAAGGGAACATTTTAACATGGAACTGAAGGAGTTTGCGTTCCCTTTATTTTTTTGAGCAGTATACATAACTATTTGTGTTCTTTTTTGCTGCTGCTCTTGAGTGCAAAAAGTCCCAGGAAAACAAACAACAAAACAAAAACCTTAAGAAAAATGTAAAAGAGAGAGAGAGAGAGAGAAAAAAAAAAGAGAGAGGGAGAGAGAGAGGGATCAAGCACCATCTATTTCCTTATGGGTTTCTACTCTAATCTGTTCTCTTAGCATAACAAGAGCTATAGTAAAGCAATTGTTAACCAGAGCAAAAGAGTTGTTTAAGTGAAGCATGTGTTTCAGCTCCACAGGTTGATTAATCTTGTCACTATTTTTTTTCCTTTCAAAAACTTTTCACTGGAGGCCGAGGGGAGAGGAGGGGAGGTAAGAGAATAGGGTGCCGGCACCTCTGCCTTCCAGCCTGTCTTTGGGTCTGTCCTTCCTTCTGCATGGGTTGGTCGACATAAAGCTGTTTTCTACAGCCAGGACCCTCAATGGGAAGTTAAATTTATTAAACAGATTGCGAGGAGTGAGAACATGGGTCTGAGAAAGAAGATCTGGCTCCATCCCTGACCCACTCTTTGTTCTCAGATAGTGGTCACCTGCCAAAGAGCGCAATGGGCCAACCAGGCTCCCTCCTTCCTTGGTTCAATCTGATCTCTGCAAGTCTTTCCGATTGGCTCAGATCATGTTTGGGTTGTTGCTGGGGAAGACCTTCCCTTTCGGGGCTTTCTTCTTCTCTTTTCAAAAGAGCGACCTGTGTGTGTGCATGTGCGTGCGTGTGCGCGCGCGCACCCCCCTCTCACATGCATGCATATATAAGGAAGGGAGAGAAAATTCACCCCATTAAAAATGCCAGGGGGGTAGTGGAAAAAAAGGGAGGTCACTCTTGGTGAGTTTCTCAGCTTCCTGTGGCCTCCTTTGCAGGCAACCCAAAATGGAAGACAAGGGAGATGGTAAGAATGTCTTAAAATCCAGCCAAAAGTCACACTTAAAACAGTAATGCAGTACTGAATGGATGACATCTCCCGCTGTCCCATAGTCTTCTTTCTGAGTGGGAGAAAAGGAAGAGCCTCTGATTTGGCATTGATGACCTCCTGCAAAATTAAAAACATCTCTGCTCAGTGATGCATGAGTGACCAGCATGGTGCAAGTGCAGAGGGGCTGCGTGAGGGTGTGTGTGTGGGAGACTTACTCCAGCAACTTGAAATCTTCCCTGCTGGCTTTCCCATTGACTTTCTGGGAAAGCTGGCAGGGAAGATTGTAAATTGCAAACACGCATTTGTTGGGTGCTTGGTAATCAGTCAAAAGAGTAAATGTGTTGCCAGTCACCCAGATTGTGATCACATGACCACTGGGGCACTGCGATTGGCCAGGACTCTGATGACCGGTTGTAACCACCATTTGTTCAACATAGTTGTAACTTGGACTGATTGTGACCCAATGATTGTAGGCCGAGGACTACATCGAGAAGACTCCCCCCCACAATTCTATGAGGCAGACTATGCTAAGTGACCAGACAAAGTCACCCAGTCGGATTTTGAGGCTTGGGCTGGAATAAAATCTGGGTCTCCCTACTTGTCGTCTGACACTGTAACTATAACACTATGCTGGTTCTCCATATGTTTTTCCTGTTTGTTATTTTGAAGCATGTGGGGATAAATAAATACCATGTGTGTCTTTGTTAAATTTTATGTTAATCTTCAGTTTTTTGATTTTGTCTCCTTGACAGTTTTGCTAAAGGGCTTTTAAATTTTTTTTTCCACTTCAGTGCTTCATCTAAATCAGTTTCTACTCCCCATTTCAAGTTAACTATGTTTTATTTTTAATTAAGACTTTTAGTGGCTTGGAGCTGCTGTGAGCAATGATATTAAGAGAAAGAAACATAACTCTTAATCATGTCCAAATGAAAAAAAAAGGCCTAGTCTATCTTATGAAGAATAGAATGTTTTGCATTCTACTCTTACTGTTATACATTTCTAAAGGCTTTTTCACCTTGTAGTCTTCAATTACTTGCCTTCCTTGGTTAAAATAGCTGGAAATGAAGCTGGTTTAAGAAATCATTTTCTAGATTTTATGTGAGTTTGCCAGTGATTTGCATATTCCTTTAAAATCATTTTGAAAGACACTATCATGTGTCTTTATTATTTAAATGATACTGTAGTTGATCTTATGCATTTAAAGGAAAAAATGTCCAATAGGCACTCTAAAAATCCTATTTATAGACACATTTGTTATTTTATTAGAGTACTGATCTCATTCAGTAAAATGAACGTAAGCCAAATAAAAGTGGGATAGGAGCAGGGGAGCTCAATGCACTGAGTAGCTGACCTGGTCATCTTTTAAGTCAGTTTTAAACAATGCGGTGTGTAAGGGCAATAACTTTACAGAATGCAATATGTGTTTTACTAGGAACATCTGTTGTACTTTCCCCCTCCCCTCCCTGACTCACAGTGGGCTATTATGAGCTGACATCAAGGATATTGTCAGGAGTTATAAGTAACTCTCTAGAGAAGGGGGTTGTGAGCACAGAGAATGCCTTCCTATCAAAAAGTTCCCAGGAGAAGCCCCTGACACATTCTCCCTTTGACAGAGGGGGGCAGCCAGATGACAGCCTGGGATGCTTGTGTCCATCAAAAATATCAGCCTGCATCCCACTACCCAAGGGTATTTAAAGAACACAGCCCATAAATATTAGCATTCACACACATTTTGCTACATTGCTTAATAGCCATAGCACAAATCAGGACAGAGAGAGAGAGAGAGAGAGAGAGAGAGAGAGAGAAAATACTTATTTTATTGTTATTTTGGAGTCACTTCTTAAATAGGTCTGTCCCCCAGCAAACTTTCTGTTATGTTTTCATGTACTGTACATGTATTTTTGTAATGGCAGAGACCCCATTTTTGCTAAGGCCAACCTATATTAAGTTTAAAGCAAGCAAACATACCAACAAGGAAAAAAATGAACACATTTCCATTAAACGGTCTAAGAAAAGGCAGTAGCTTAATTTTTTTTTAAAAAAAAGAAAGGTTAATTGCAGAACTCTCACAGTTTTGCGATAGGAAGGGCTAGGCAGCAAGATTTTGCTCTGTGTGGCAAACTGCTGCATCGTGGGAACGGGCTGAGAGAGACAATGATGGAATTGACAATAGGGCATACAAAGGCCACCTTTGGGAGAAACCATATCTCATGGTGCGCTGGGAAAAGTCCAAAATAGTAGCAGATGCTGTCAGGACTATAAGCAACAGATGCCTCCTGGCCAGTGTTCAGCTATTACAACCAGATCACACTATTCATAAGCAGGGAAGCATTTCCCCCTCCCATTTCCCCTTCTCTTTGTGGGAGGGAGATGGTTGCAAATACAGATATTGCAGAGGAATTAAAACCAGCAGATGGTGGCAGGAGGATTTGATGAAATCAGGGTCAGATATGGGTATACGTGTGGTGCTGGCATTAATCCTTCTTTCCTCCTGGGAATTGAGACTTCAGACTACGAATGCAGCTTTAAATCAGCCACCTTCATTTTTATGTTCTATTTAACCCCTCCCCTTTTGGCCTTCTCATGTGAAAACACACACACACACACACACACCATACAACCAGAAAGATCTTCTATGTGCACGTATTCATGAGAGTTTAAGAGAAGGTATATTAAATTATTTGGTCAATTCATTTTGTGTTTATATATCCAGCCCACCCTAAAGGGGGAACTTCTATAGTCTGATGCTAATACAGTCACATTTTCCAAAGCACATTTTTGCACCATTTAGTAGCTTATATTACTGTCTTGAACCCTTCCTTCCTTCCTTCCTTCCTTCCTTCCTTCCTTCCTTCCTTCCTTCCTTCCTTCCTTCCTTCCTTCTTCTGTCAAAATGTGATTGTAGACCTTTACAATTTGTGACACCACCAGTGATGCATATATAGGCATAAAAACTCCCTACATACATACTTCTGTAAACTAATCTTAATAATTATAGTTTCCATTAATTCCATTAATGACTATTGTTGTTATTAACAGAAAAAATATGATATTTAATATTAAAGTAAGTTATGTGTAAGTGGATGGCTGTAGAAGTTTAACACATATGTATGTATATAAAAAGCAATTTCCAATTGCTCTGTTGAGCAATTTCCAATATGTCCAAATTTGCAATAAGCAATTTTCTTATTGTTCTATTTCTGGATAGAATACTGCATCTAAAGATCCATTCTAGCACTGTTCGAATAAATAATAACAATGACCTGTCATTACAGAATTGCTATAAGGAATATTCAATGAATAATACCACAAGGGCTGACACACTATTATTATAACATAGTAATGATGTTAGTAATTGCCAGACATGAATCCCACTGAATAGCATTAAAATATTTATTCAGCTCTTTTAGGCCACTCTAGGTCTTTGGAAACAATGAGAAATTGCTTTTTTGCCCTAGTAAAAGAACCATTGAGAAGCCTGATTAGGGCAGTCTTCCTAAGATGTTCCTTCCAGATGTTAAGCAAAAAAGATGTAGTCTGAATGTTCAGAATGTGTCCTTAACTCTAGACAAAGATGCATACGTTTCTTGTGAATTAATGGCTATTTTGGTTTTGATTTGAAGGTTAAAAAAAGATTTTATCAGGGAGAAAGGCAGGTGAAAGACTAGAGGATGGGAAGGAAATACTTCTTCCATGGGCATTCTTTGTATTAATTCATCTTAAATTGCATGATTTTCTAGGACAGTAAACATGTGCAATCATATATATTTTATATATCTTTTATTTAAAATGTTAAAGAGAACATAAAAACTAACAGAAATAAAGAGAACAGAAAAATTAACAGAAAAAAGAGAACAGAGAAAGAGACAGAGTCAAGAGAATTAAAAATAAAAGTGCAGAAAGAAAGAAAGAAGTTTCTGATTTTCTTTGCAGGAAATACAAGTAAAATGACAAAGTTCCCTCTTACTCTATGATTACAAAAACAGCTCACTTTTTTTCTATTATCCATTTTTTTTCTAATCATCAAAACCTCAAATCACATGGACATTCTGTCTCATGCAACAAATCTATAGGGGGTTTTCAGACAACCACAAATGTAGATACGGTCTGTTCTCTAATCAAAAAGTTAATTTATCCAACTTTGCAAGTTCCGTCATCTTCACCAATCTTTTCTCCATTGTGGGTGGTAAGCACTTTAATTTAAACAAGAAAGCCCAATTTAAATTGTCAAAAGCTTTCTCTGAATCTAAAAAGATCAATGAAGCTTGTTTTTTCATTATGTTGTCGTTAATATTTCAAATTGTCCAACACACTTCTAATATTACCTTTTCATTGTCTTTTAGGTAAAAAGCTGCATTGATCCTCACGAATACATTCTTGCAAAATTATTTCCAGTCCTTCAGCTAAAATTGTTGTAAACATGTTGCAGTGATTCACTAATGATGTTGGTTTGTAACGTCTTGCTAAGTCTTGCTTCTCTTTAGGGATTAATGTTATATTAGCCTCCTTCCAAGTCTCTGGCATTTTTCCTCCCTGTAAAATAGAATTCGTCGTATACAGGCCTTTTGATCAAGCCCACGTATTCCTTTCCTTTCCTGGTTGGGATTTCATCTTTCCACCCAATAGGAAACCCTTTTGTTTTAATGTTCTGTGTCAATGAGCCAATTAATTCAACCTCCCTTGAGACGGCCTCTCCCCTGGTATAAGCACCCACAGGTCCAGTTGTCATTAGTCCTTTCTTCTGAAAGGGACTCATTTCCATCATTCCTTGTCATCCATGAATGAGAAATTAATCAGCATCATTAGAGAGAAAACTCCCACTTCAATTGCAGGATCTTTTTCTCCACTTTTGCCTGATTGTGATTTCATACCTTTTATGTAAAGCAGCCTGCAAAGCTGTTACCTATTTAAGGAATTTTTCAATTAACATTTTTCCCCTCAAGAGTGACCAGGGCCTTTGCAACCCAACCACAAAGGGATGGCTTGCTTTATATATATATATATAGGCCTTTGCACCCCTCCATCCCTTCATCCTCAAGGTCTTTTATTTAGCAGGGATAATGTAGTTCAAACTCTCTCCAATCAATAGCTGATCAATGCACAGCAGGAGAGAATCTCGGTTTAAAGTCCACTATACTTCAAGGCAGTAAAAAATGTCTCATTTGAACAAAATGTGCCTTAGTCTTTTTTTTTTTTTTTTTTTTTAAATGGACTAATTGGCCCCTGGTTAAAAATAAAAAGACCTTTGATTTTTATCTTTCTTTTTAAAAGCAATCATATTAATACAAATTAAAATCTTGAATTACTGAAGGTTACTTTGTTCTTTTAGAAAGCAAAACCTTTATTAGACTTTAACATAAATTAAACTCATAATGGTAACCTGCACATTAAATTAAATTCTGTTCAAAATGAAAACGAACAGTTTCTATGAAGGCATTCCATATATTCTTTTAAAGTAACAGAACATGGTAAAAGAATGAAATGCAGCTTGCCTTCTTTAAAGGCAACCCAACAAGATGACAGTGAAGAAACTATTGCATCCTTTATTGTGAGTATTGCATGATGTTTTGCTTTCTAGAGAATTTTAATCAACACTAATAATAAAAACAAAAATCCCTTGTTTGAATTTTTTTACATTTTATTTCAGTCGTTGACCAGCACAGTAAAACAAAAGAGTCCCAAACAATTAAAATAATGGTTAAATATTAAAGCAAAATAGTAAAATAACAGACCTGAAATATACAGAACCAATTATAATACTAAAATTTATAGAAAAGATTTGATTATTATTATTGCACCTAGAAAATGTAGTGATGTAATGCATGAGGAATAATATATGAAGAGTGATTGTGGTTTCAAAATTAAAAAATAGAGTCCCATTACAGTGACTCTACTGTATCTATATTTTATTATTATTTATATTTTTCGTTGGGCTAAGACAGGGGTAGGCAACCTTGGCTCTTTTATGACTCGTGGACTTCAACTCCCAGAATTCCTGAGCCAGCTGTGCTGGCTCAGGAATTCTGGGAGTTGAAGTCCACGAGTCATAAAAGAGCCAAGGTTGCCTACCCCTGGGCTAAGAGAAGGAGAGTGAGTGGCCCAAATTCACCCAGACAGCTTTCTATATTGTTACAGTAACTCTGGCAGTTAATGAAATTAGGGCAGAAATAAGATTCAATCGACAGCAAGGATATAAAATATTGATAAAAAGTAGAAACAAAACGGACAGCTGCATTTGAAATGTTTCCAAATAGAAAATATCTAAGAGTTGTTTGAAGAGAAATTGTGGTGTTTTGTACAAACTATGTAACAGTATTTGGCTGTAATCATCAAATTAGAATTGGCTTGGTCTAATAGTAGCAATTTGAGATAGAAAGCATAGGAACAACCAGAATATTTGGTGATGAATGGAAATAGTAATTCCTGGCAAGCGTCAGCAATACAATTTAACATGTTCCAGTGTTTCAATTGTTCCTTTACCGCATGGGCACAATCTCTGTTCAAAAGGAATGTTTTGATACCTCCCTTCAATAATTGCTGTTGGTGGGGCATTGAATCTAGCTAAGGACAAAGCCCTTCTGGATTTCTGGGTTGTTATGCAGCTGGGGGCATTTGGCTGGATGAAATAAATATGCAGAGTGGCTGAGAAAGATGTTTCTGGAGAAGACTGACAAATCTGATTGCAGCTCTAAGTCAATGGCATTTGTTTAAGATTGGCTAGTTCACATTCACAGTCCATCAGGGTGATGGCTGCCCATGAGAAGCTGTAAGATTTTAAGTTTTCATGTATTGCCTGACCCCAGAGAAACTGGAAGTTGAGAGTCATAATTAAAGGGGGCAAGCAGCTGAAAAAAAGAAGTTTAAGCCAATCAGTGGCGTAGCGTGGGTTGTCAGCACCCGGGGCAAGGCAAGTAATTTGCGCCCCCCCCTCCACAGTGGGCGGCGACCCGGCGGCTCGGATCAGATTCGCACAGCCAGCACTGCAGAGAGAGTGAGTGAGCCAGGCAGGGGCAGAGAGCTGCGAGTGTGAGCGCGCCCCCCCAGATGTTGCGCCCGGTGCGGCCGGCCCCCCCTGCACCCCCCACGCTATGCCACTGAAGCCAATAGAAGAGTATGTGAATCCAGGCAGAAGTATTTATTTTGAGTAGGTTGGCTTTATCGTGATGTACCATGTTTGGAAAGCAGCAGGGCACTTGGGAGATAGATCTCAAAAACTTAGATTGAAGTCTTTCAAGGGGAAGAAATGACCTCTAAGGGCTCAACTAGACTCCAAGGGGAAGCTGAGCTTGGATCCTGGCCTAAAAGACTTTAAGCATTGCAGGTACATGCTGGACTATTTTGGACAAATATAAAGATATAGAGCTGAAGCTGTTTTCTGTACATTTAACATGACAAAGTAAGTGTGGGATTTGCAGTTGCCTGGGGTATGAAAAACAATCCATAGGTCTTTGAAAGTCTTAACTTGTTCTATTAGATCGTTGTTTAGCTACCAGCCATGTGCCTTAGGGTGCTCAGCAAATACCTTGGTTTTTGAATAGTTAATTTCTAGTAGTTTTTCTTGACAGTACTCAGCTAGTGTATAAAGTAGCTTTTCAGACCAATTTATGTCTGAGAGAGGAGCACAGCATCATCTGTGTGTAGAAGAACAGAGATGTGTCTGTTTCCCAGTTTTGGTGGCTGGAGAGATGGGCTGTTCAATTGGTCTGTGAGGGAATGGATGAATAGATTGAAAAGGAGGGGAAATAGAATGCATCCTTGTCTCACATCTCTTTTGCCTGGGATTTTCTTGATGCAATGTCCATGCACATTATATTATACCTTCCTCTGGGAATTTTCATGGAGTTTGAAGATAAGGACAAGTAATCTATCCATTAAGGAAGAGTTTCTCCCATAATTTAGATCTAGAGATGAAACTGAAGGCACATCTAAGATTAATGGAGATTTAAGTGGCACATAGTACAAAGGGGATAGTTTTAGGAGAGATCCCAAATGGCTACCTGTTGAGACTTTGGCAGTATCATCTGTGGAGCAAAAGTATGATAGCAAAGAAGTGTTGAATGGAGCAGGAAAGTCTAAGAAGACCTTCCTGCCTGGATCTGGCTCTTGGGGTGACAAGTCTAGGAAGAAATAGAAGTTCTCTTCACTTCCATAAATGAAGGAATAAAGTGATCCACAGCACAGGATGTTGCAGAATCAGCTTGATGAGTAATATCAGAAGTTACTGCTCTACTGTTATGCCTCCTCTTTTTTCTAATAGAAACAACTGACACTTTGTGTGAGACTGAGGCACAGAGTGGAATAAATCATTTGGTTGAGTCTCCCTGCCAAAGGCCAGGGCAACAGTGTCTCTGCTGAGGATTTGGCAGATGTTTAAGAGCTCTGGATTTTATTTAAGATGGAAACACATCCATTCTTGGATATGGAGGGAGGAGCTAACTCATCGGTCTTTTGAATCAGAGAAGAGGGTCTGATTGCAGCTGGTCTTGAGATGTTTTCCCCACATATGATACTGCCAAAGTCTCAACAGATAGCCATTGACTGATCAGTCCTCCTTATCGGTTGCAGGAATTCAGCACTGTCCAGTGTTGTGGATTGAATTCCAACTCCCCAAGATGGAGGCTGAATCTTTGTTGTAATAGTGGACTATTTCAATAACAATAAATTCTAATAGGGATTATTTCAAATTTGTTCAGAAAGGGCTTCATTCTGATGAAGGTGAAGGCACAGTTCTAATATATTTGGCTAGGGAGGGAAGCCAGTCCAGATCACGAAGGAGCATTGGGCATTCTTCGATCTATGAGAGGGAGAGTATTCCAGCTCTCTTTGTTTACTTTAATTCATTGGTTAATAGCGATAAAAAGCATGAGTTTGTGCAGTTGTAAGAAACATCAGTTATTTGAACTAGTAAAAGTAGAAGTCTTAATGTCAGAGGATCGATCCACAAATATACCGGTTTTCTGCTTCCCTGTCGTATCCATATATAGCTGGATCTTAGTGCTGTCAGACAAATAGCAGATCTTTATGTGTCCAACTCTCTGATCCAAGAGATGTTTTAGCTCATCAATCTTGTTATTAATTGTCTCAACTGGTCATAGACTGAGATTACAGCCTGAGCTGTTAACAACCAATTGTTAGCTAGCAGCTCCATATCAATTTCAGTGATTGAGATTTCAGATCTTTTTCTCCATCCAGTTTCAAATTGCTCTCTTCCCTTGAGGAGTGTAAGTTCTTCACTTTCCTAATCTAACAAGGTGTTGGATGACAAAACATAAGAATCTGAGCCACCTACAGAGGTATTGATAGGTAGAAAGTTTTCAAGTGTAAGTTGCTATGGATCAGTGTCCTTTTTTTATTCAGAGTGTTTTCATCGTTTTTTACTTCAGAATGTATTTTGGGGGAAGAGGTTGTGTTCCTGCCTTCTTTTTATCAGAGCTGTTTCCCATCTGCTGGCAGGAAAGTTTGGATCTGAACAGTAATTAACAGAGGCTTATCTTCTGCCATGGGTTAAACAGAAATATCTAAAGGAAATGTCAGAGCTCTTTACAACGTAGGCTGCCACTTTGCTATCTTGCCAGCACCCCAAATTTTAATCTGTATATTACAGGGCTCATGAAACTTTGCAGTATCAGAACTAGCCCCTGTGAGCAAAATGAGAAGCAAAGCTCAGAATTTGAATTGCTGTTCAATTGCATCGAATTCTCAGCTTTTAGCTAAACCACATCAGCATAGCATCTTTTCTCTCACCATTAATTTACAGTGCAATATGTACGGAAATAGCGTCACGCTTATTCAACATTTTTCTTTTTAAGTGCCCAGAACAGCCTAAAAATGAGTGAAATAAAACAGGGTATTGTAAAATGAAAAGATTGGTTGAGAATGCAATTCTGTTCTTACTTTAGACTTTCTACATGGATAAAAGGGTTCACCCTTGAGCAAGATGACATTTTGAGAGGCAAAATAGAAAGAAACTATCTGTGCCATCCAATACTGAGAAGATATTAGCTCTCCTCTGTGAATGGTAGCACCAGGCATTGTTCTATGTCTTATAATGGCACATCACGGCAGAAAGAAACAACCTCACAAGTTGCCCATGAAATTAAAATGTTGATGTTGAAGCAAAATTGTGGAAGAATCTTCCTGATCCAGAGAGGGGTAGCAAATCACAGTTAGGCTGCAGCCCATGTTCTTGGATAAAGTGAGATGCTCAGGTGAAAAAGCTCGGACATACAGTAATCATCCATCTCAGTGAGAATATGTATCCTTCCTCTTTGTCAGTCTTTGTTTAAGGATGTAACAATATGCTCTATTTTTTTTGAAGTACCCATGCATCTTACCTTTATAATAGTCCCTTGGAAGACCAAGTAACTACCACTCTTTTCCTTGGGAACTCTCCCAAGCTTGACAGCTAATACCTATCAGCATATATATTTGATTCACTGAATAATCTCAGTCATCAAAAATAATGACAGCACATTTCTTCCACTCTCCGCTTGGTGAGAAATCTCAACAGCATGGTGACACTTAGTTTATAACAAATGGATCTTCTTTCCCTAAAGCACATTGTTTCTTGATGCACTGTGATTCCAGACAGAAGGCAAGGAAGGCACAATGATCTATGGCTTGTCAAGCCCTCCTTGAAGGAACTGCAGATGTTTCTGAAACAGTTCTATCCAGAAGCAAATTTAAAGTGTAGTCAAACTGCTTACACAGAATGTTCCTTTTAAAACACATACTTCAAAAAGAAGTCTCTTTCGACCATAAGGCAAAGTCTTGCAAATGTATTAGTATTCCTTAAACTTTCATTGTGTGACATGCACAAACGGTAGTTTATACAGGTGAACTTATAGTACTGGGAACAGTTCTGTAATATTTCAAAGACCACATTCTATCTCAGTTGCATCTAAAAGTGCCAGAGATAGAAGATGGAGCATACTCTACTATTCAGTTGTAATAGTTCTACTATTTGAGTTGTGTTTAATGTTTTGCCTAGACACAACATTAAATCAAAACAATATATTTACACTGCATTTATGATATTGCATTTACACTTTTAATGTAATTTATTATTCTAATGCAAGGTCCTTGATCAGCCCAGATTTTGTGTTTTTTTAATAATGTTTCATTATGATCGTTTCTTTGTTTTCTTAATTGGTCTTAATCTCTAAGTGAACTTAAATATCTTTCAAAATCAAACTTATTGGTTGCAGAAGTATTTTTTATTTTTTAAAAAAACATTTTATTGCTTTTAGGATACAGAAATTAAAAAGACAGAAACAAGGAAGCACTAAATGATAACACAAACAAAGAGAGAGAGAAAAGAAAAATAATATTTATACCACAGAATAACTCGGGGGTCTTTCTTTTTCTAAATAAATTTAATATTGTTTGCACAAAAAGATAGCAGTCCATTTTTCTTCTTTGTTGATACAAAGCAACTTCCTTAGTGGAAATTGAACATAAATCTCCATTATATATTGGGTTTTTTTTTTCTTCCTAGCATTTTCCTACAGGTGCAAGGTCTGCTTTTTTGAATCAACTGAATGTTGTTCCAATGGTTGCAACAGAAATTGACTGACTGGTTTGTTGCCTAATTTTGACATTCTGGGCTGACAGAGTGTGGTTGGCCTAAAGTCACCCAGCTGGCTCTCATGCCTAAGGCAGAACTAGAACTCAGTCACCTGGGTTTTTTTTTCTGGGAGGAGGTATGTATTTCAACATCTCATTAACAAAAATCATACTGGAAGGTTGGAAAAACATGCTATATCATAATCCTGGTGATAAAGCTCTTCATGGTATCATTTGAGGTAACATCTCTCTCTCTCTCCAATCACACCAACCCATCTCATCAGATCTAGTACGAGGGACATGTTCCCATCAGTCAGAGAGTGTCCTCTGGCAGGGCCCAGAAGGAGAGCCTTTTCTGTTGTGGCTGATGGAACATCATCCCCCAGTGAACAGATTGGCCCTGACTACGTAGTTTTGCCAATGGGCAGGAGAAGCCAGGAATGTGCTGGGCATTTTTGCTTAATGACCAGTTCCTTAGTCACTGTTTGAAGTTACAACAAAGCTTAAAAAATGTACTTTTTTCTGGATTTGAAGTTCCGATGTCTGGATCCCCTTCATGATTACATGATCACATTTTGGACACTTGGCAACTGGCCTACATTTGTGGATATTTGCAGTGTCCTGTAGACACAGGACCACAATTTATGATTCCCCCTCCCCCAGAAACCAGCATTTACTTCTGTTTCTGGCAAAAAAAACAACAACACACATTGTGAACGATGGTCACAACAATTGCCACAAAAAATATTGTAAAATTTGGTCGGTTGAACAATTGGCATGGCTTATGATCAATCATGGTCATAAGTAGAGATCCACCTGCAGTGGTTGTAGTCATTGTTAATGATGATGTTGACTATCTCAATTATGAATTTTGTTGTATGGGTTTTATGTTGTTTTAATTGCTCTTAAATCAGTATCAAAAATCATTTTGAAGAGATTGGATTACCTAGAACAGATTAGAATTGACTGCAGGGATGGTGATTTATTATGAATACATTCTATTGCTTTCTCTATATTGGTTTTATAGTTTTTTTATAGAGTCAGACAACTATTTGTAAGCCACCCAGAACCATATATTTGAGACAGGCAGCTATATAAATGGGATAAATGACAGATAGATCTAGATAGATAGGTAGATACAGATAGAAAGATCTAGATGGATCTAGATAGATAGCTGATAGCTGATAGAAGATAGATAGACAGCTGATAGATAGATGATAGATAGATAGATAGATAGATAGATAGATAGATAGATAGATAGATAGATAGATAGATATTGGGAAGAAGTAGTGGAGGGATTCAGCCTGTTCGCACCAGTTCGGTAGAACTGGTAGCTAATTTTTTGTTGCCCAGGCCCAGAATGGACCTCCGGAAGCGGCATCCACACAGAGAACCAGTTATTCATATATTTGAGTCCCACCACTGGACAGAAAGGGTACTGAGGAGAAACATCATGCTGTTTAACTCAACTGTATTTGTGATTTGTGGTTTTGAGAGTAATATGGAGACGTTCTTTGGTGTGTTGTTTGATTTTGTTTGCTCTCAGTACTTGGGGGGGTGTTAATCTTTTGCTTGTTTGTTTACATGTTCATCATCATCATCATCATCATCATAATCAGTTTTCATTTGGGGTAATGGATACTTGTATTATGAGGAACTTGGTTTTGAAGTTCAGATCCATTTCAGCCTTGCATTCAGTTTCTTGGCCAAACTACTCACTTCTAAGCCTCATCAGCTATGTATTTACATTCCCTCAATAATTTCTTGCTGTTTGTTAATTTCCTTGCCCCCCCTTTGTTATTTTTAATTTTTCTCTCCTCCCTTTCCCCCTTCATTTTCCTTTAATTGTGTGAGCATTATGTTACGCATACTTCTTTTTTGCTGTTTTTCTATTCCCACTCTCCCATTTTTTTCTCTCACAGCAGACAGTTTCTTGTTCTTTCTTTCTGTTTATTATTTTTTCTATGACTATTGTTTTTTTGGGGGGTGGCTCCAGTGGAGCAACAGGTTTCCAGTTTTTATCAATCCCTTTCTCTCTCTCTTTTTGCAACACTTAGGGGGATGCTAAAACGATCTTTAGAAAGGCTATCCCTCGGGATCTCTGTCCCAGGTTCCAGTAGTCCTCAAAGGAGATGGAAAGAGACACCCTCGCAGAAGCTTACTCTGAATAGCCAGATGGCCAGCATCATCATTAACACAATGTCATGCATTGCTGCAGCCTTGCCTTAGCAACTGTTGGCCTGTGCTGGCATCTTCTCCCACACTGCTTGCCATAATGCCAGCCCCAAAATCAGCTGAAAACAGTATAAATGTAGATCTCTCTTATCACAGAAGGAAGAGGCAAGTAAGTTTCAAATAAGGGTTACATCTTCTAAATTTATATTTTTCTAAACCTTTAGAGCCATTCTGAGAAAATATTCAGCGGTATGGTAATATTTGTACAAGGTGTGCTTGAAGTGGCATAAGTGTATGCTGGTATCTCTACTCTTTTATTGATTGCCCCTTGCAGGAATGGAAGAAGCGCTGAGGGTGACCTTAGGTAATAGGTTTCTTCTTGGAATTGGCAGGATTGGAGAGATGTGTGAGGGAGAAACAGTTTGACAGCACTAATGCTCCCTCTGTAATGTCATCTTAAATCTAAGCTTTCTGTTAATTTCTTTGCCTATCTACAAAGAGGCACATGTCTGCCTGGAGCTTTGTTTGGACAAGTTTGTTGTAATCCACAAAAAAGCCCCACAGGACATTGTTATGGTTGCTTCAAGAGATTCACATGCTTATTAACCATGTGTTCTTAACCATGGGGATGCCAACATGACAAAATGTGTGTTGTGATATCTCAACCCAAACTCTATTCTTTCGTATTTGCCCTGCAGTAGAGGTTTCCATTACAATGTCATGATGGACATACTGTCTGCTACTACCCTCCTTTGCCTCCCTCCCTTCCAGGACTATCCTAGATTTTCAGTTGATACTACTGTTATGTTCACTTTATATAACCTGAATTAATTTTAAACTCTGAGTGAAAACAGTTTATGTAAGATTCATATTAATATTGTTACATTAAAATAGTCTTTAAATTTAATATCTTGCTCTCTTCCTATTTTAATTCAAATTAGAATGTTTTTATAAAGCCAGCATCATAATCCTAGAAATGTTTGAGCCCATATACAGAACTGAATCATGGGTTACTCAATAAGCAATTTGTTTAATAAGCTCCAGTGGCTAAGTGCACATGTTGCATTAATCCATAAGCCATTGTTTACAAAATACAAAAGCTATGTTTACAAAGCACATTATGTCAGAAAGAACAAATCACACCACAGCTTAGTAGTATGTGCGAACCATATCATTATATAATTAACATATAAGACAGGAAACTACAGTTTTATACTAATCCACTATCCCAAGTAGTTCTAGACAACATTGCAAATTAATCCATATTGATCACATGCTTGATCTGGCCTGAGCTGTGGTGATGCAATGATTAGAATGCAGTATTGCAGGCTAACTCTGCCCATAGCTAGGAGTTTGATCCTGACCGGCTCAAGGTTGACTCAGCCTTCCATCCTTCTGAGGTCAGTAAAATGAGGATCCAGATTGTTGGGGGCAATAGGCTGATAATGTAAACCACTTAGACAGTGCTGTAAAGCACTATGTAACAGTATAAAAGTCTACATGCTATTGCTATTGCTACATGCTATTGCTATTTATTTACCCACATACGTAGACCACCTATTCCTGCAATTTCAACATGGAGTCCATGCCACAACATGAGTAATGACCATTGCTATCCCCTTCCTAATGGTGGGTTTCTGAGGCTAGACCTCTGCAAATGTATTCCCCATATTTGTGGTCATTCAAGTAACAGGGTAGAAAGCATTTCACAGAGAGGTGCAAAGGAGTAGGAAGGAGTAAGAACTAACTAATCCCAGAAAATGGTTCACTTCATCTGCATTTGCATCTGATTGGATTTTTGCTTCAGAGCCTCATTGGGGAAAATCAATGTGAGTGGGCACATGCCAGGGAATGCAATATGCCAGATATCAAACTGAATGCTTTGGACAGCCAGACAGTGCCGGCTGGCGACCCCAAGGGGGAGGGCCTTCTCTGTGGGAGCTCCCACCCTCTGGAATGAACTGCCCCCAGAGATCAGGGTTATCCCTGATCTCCCTTCCTTTCGCCGCGCCCTCAAGACTTGGTTATTCCAGCTTGCAGGACTGGCCTAGGGTAAAAAAATCCCCCCAAAATTAATATAAAATTTATTTGACAAATATTTAAATATTCCTTTTAATTAATTTTAAATTTGTATTGTTTTGTATGTATTTTAAATAGATTGTCAGCCGCCCTGAGTCCTACGGGAGAAGGGCGGGATATAAATCCAAAAAATAAATAAATAAATAAATAAATAAATAAATAAATAAATAAATAAATAAGCCTTTCTCAATCAAGGTCTACTTCCCCGTCTCACATATTTGTTTGTTGCTTTCCATATATTGTTTCTACTCTTTATCTGTTTTCATTCCATTTTATTGAATATTTGATTCAATTTATATCATTTTTATGGTCTACTTTATTCCTGCCACAAATTGCTATAGAATTTTCAGTGCAAGCAGTCTATGAATATTTTAGATGAATAGTATGTTCCTCTCCTTTTAATGACCTCTTCCCTCCTGAACCTGCTTTAAATTTAAGAGGAAGACCACATATCCTAATTCAACAGGGATGAAGAAAGTGTTTGATTGCTACTGTACTGTTCAGTCATTACCTGTGGACCACTTTGCCATACTCGTACTCATCAGGAAATTCTACTGGCAGACAAGGTAAACATTAACACATTTGGTGAATCTGGACATTGCAAAGGCTCAAAACCTTGAGCAGTGTCCCAAAAAGGGCTCTTCTGTAAGAATCAGCAAATAATTCTGCAGCATGAAAATTGCAGAGGTGAGATGAGCCAATGTGGTAATGATATATTGCAGGCAAGCTTTCAAATGATGCCTGTGCCATTATAATGTAAAGACCTTGGGTCATGAAGGAAACAAAGAGAATCAGTCTGTGTGATTTTGATTGATATGTTGGGATGAAGCTGCTATGGTTGTGCTTTACAGTTGTACTTGTATAATGCTGAAGAAAGGTGGGTCACACAGAGCTGAGTGAGAGCATAGCTATGCTAGAAATAATGAAAATCTTCAATGGGGACAAAGGTCAATCTCAGGAGCAGAGATGAATAAGAAGAAACAGGAATGAATGATAGACTGACCATGTGCCATTGGTTGAAAAAGATGTTGATCATGCTGTAGCCCTGTTTAATTATTAAATAATCAGATTGTTACTGCATCTTCCTGCATTTCCTAAAGCTCCTCCAGAACCTCACTGTGAGAAGCGAATGCTTGATAGTTGGTTTAAACGATTGCACATTTGGGCTTGAAAACATTGAGCTCTTGTGAGAAGTTTATATTGAGGAAATTAACAACTGCTGAACAACTGACTGGGATGGCAGGAAAGAGCAGGTGGCAAAGCCATTTATCCATGGAGGATTGGTAAACATTTGTAAGCAAACAGCTTTGAATCTCACATCTCACATCTGAGCAGAGCTTCATTAAACACAGTTTCTGCTTCAGATCATTAATTCATTTTAATTACACGTCCACCCGTCAGCTTGGATAGTGAAAGAGGCTGTAAGATAGATGGAATGTTGCAAGCTGAAGCCAGCAACCCAATTGGTTAAGGCAAAGGGCATTTATTTGCTTCAAATGCCCTCCATGCATACTATTTGAAATGGATGATGGCTATCGTCTGTGCCTCATGCTGTCAGCTCCACCAAGTTGGTCGTTAATCTAGAACCTCAAGGGAAATCTTCAGCTTCAGTTGGGTTATTAATACGGTTAAAAAGAAGCCCACCTTAGTCATCATTCTCTTTCCTGTCCCTTCAGTCCCCCAGCTAGACTGGTGAATTTTGCACAATGATTTCTTTCCCTTGCAGAAGCACATCATACAAGGTTCAATACTGAGTTCAAATATTAGCGAACCTGATTGGCTTGATGTCTCTTTTTAAGAATGAGAGTGATACTAGCTACTGCAGTTGCTACTACTTTTCATGCAAATTGCTAGCCAGTAAATTATCACGGTGTCCATTTCATTAGCTAAAAGAAATATGCAAAGGGGTTGCATAATCTGATAGAGCAAGGAGATAAAATGAGCATATTCATCACAAATAAATGATAGGAGCTGTAGTGTGGGTTGTTAATCTCCCCATACTTCGAAAAGGATAGGGACATGGGGTTGGGAGGGAGAGGGAAGAAATCTATGAGAAAACATTAGCATTTCAATTTAGCACAATCAAATTACTTCTAATTCTTTTCCTAATCATGTAGACCTCTGTCATTCTATTCTCGATTGCTTCTCTCTTTGATTAGTTTCCATTCTTTGCTTCTTGTTCTGCCTTCAGGTGCTTTGGAGAATAGCTTGACTCCTTCTACTTTGTGGCAACCCCTGAGATATTGGAACACTGCTATCATGTCACCCCAGTCCTTCTTTTCATTAATTGTACTCCAAACTGGCTCTCTACTCTTTTCCTTTCTATTTGTTTCATTATTCCTTCTTCCATTGACAAGGGATTTCAAAATAAATGTTATCTTTTTTACTTCTCAGAGAAAGCAGATATGAAGCCATAGAATCCATTGGCTGCTGTCCTTAAACAGTCCTACATTAAACCTGTAAGGACAGTACCATTCACTGGCCTTATTATAGGGGCAAATTAAGGCTCAACCATCAGAACAATGCAAGTAATGCCAGCAATATTTTTCTGCCAGTCAAGGATGGGAGAAGTGCACATTAATGTGGCTATGATAAAAGCCTCATGAATAGCTTACTTTTCTGGGAAAATATACCTCACTTCAAAAAGACTACATGAATGTATTTCATAATAGAAACAGAAAGGCCACATTTTCCACTCCAGCCTAGCAAATCAAGGGAAGCTATATATGATTGCCACATCCAGAGAAAACCTGTAATTCAAGTAACAGAATGCCTTTCTAAAAAAATTATGAAGTGTACATCCAGTACTGAAGTCCCAAGGCTGCTAAATGAAGAGAAGGACGAGGGGGGACATGATAGCAGTCTTCCAGTATCTCAGGGGCTGCCACAAAGAAGAGGGAGTGAAGCTATTCTCCAAAGCACCTGAAGGCAGGAAAAGAAGCAACGGATGGAAACTAATCAAGGAGAGAAGCAACCTAGAACTAAGGAGAAATTTCCTGACAGTTAGAACAATTAACCAGTGGAACAACCTGCCTCCAGAAGTAGTGAATGCTCCACCACTGGAAGTTTTTAAGAAGAGACTGGACAGCCATTTGTCTGAAATAATATAGGGTTTCCTGCCTAAGCAGGGGGTTGAACTAGATGACCTCCAAGGTCCCTTCCAACATCATCATCATCATCATCATCATCATCATCATCATCATCATCATCATCATCATCATCATTATTATTATTATTATTATTATTATTATTATTATTATTATTATTATTAAATGAACCTCTCTGCAAGGTATCTATCCTACATACAGAGTAGTGAAGAAAGTCTAAGGCTGAAATAGTTAATATATTTGCTCTGGGTAGCTCATTGAAATTTAATTCTTGTATTTGAATTATATTACTACATTGGAAAAGTGACCTAATTCCCACATTGTGTTTGCCAAGGCTTCCTGAATATTATTTCTTGAACAAGCTACAGCTAACTGGGTTCACAGAATCATGATTTAGAAACAATGAAATGGGATTTCACAGCATCCTAAGCTAAGTGGCTTGTTTGTTTAAGTTTAATATGTTATGAATACTCAGCCAGTATCTATATTTAAATATAGCAATATATAAGTAGCCAAGATATGGACTGGATGAAATTTCTGAGCCATTTTAGTACTGACGTGTTAAATGTCGATGAATTTATTTCTGGAGACATAAATAAATAAAAGCTTACAGAGCACCAGAGGAAATAAGTTAGAAAAGAAGACTGCTAGCACAGTGTTAGTAGTACTAGTTAAAATAGAAATGAAGATCATTAAACTACAATAAAATATGTATCCATAGGCATTCAATGCACCCAGTGTTAGTGTCAAACCAAGAGCTTTCTAATATCAATAGCATTCATATCTTCCTAAATTTTAGTGAAGTCAGCAAGTAGAAGACAAATAAGTATACCATAAAACCAGCTGCATATGAATAATAAGTGGATTTTGCCTATCAAGAGCGATATAGTAGGCGACAAAGTGAAATATGACTTATTGATTCAATAGCGAAGTCGGAAGAGATGCAGAAGCACTTTGCATAAGGTATGTGTTATTACATCTCCCCTAGGTCAGCACTGGAAGTATGAAACTGAACCTTGCTAACATTTAGCCCTCTTCTGTGCATAGCAGAAGTGATTCTTGAAATAGTCTGTCATCAGCATAGAGGAATATGGAAATTAGTTTGTAATTTAGTTGGGGGAAGAGTGAAATTCACATTTGGAGAAGATCTGAGTGATTAAATTAATCTACAAAGGGGCCTGGATGCACTCTGGCTTGACACGCCTTTGTGTGATGATTGGTGCTGTTAGAGTACCAAATAATGCTGGTGCTGTCGCCTTTATCTTGGCGGGTCATGTCCTCACATAACATTATAATTAGCCGCGGAAGCCACTGATCAATAAAAAAAGAAAGGCCTAATATCTACCAGAGTGTTTCCTGGGGGATTATATCAAAAGCTCTGTTCAGGTCAATAAAAGTACTGCAGAAGATCTTTTGTAAGAGACATATTTTTTTGCCTAGATGTTACAAAATGATACCTTTAAGGCTAGAACATAATGCAAATTACAATATTTTAAACCACATATTTTCCTACTGGCCCATCATTATAGCCCAAAAAATTAGCCCATTTTATTATACATTCTTTCACTTGTTCTTCTTCTGTCTCATATTTTAGCAACAGTTAATGTGTTTTAGCAATATTGTGTTCATCAGTAATACATATTTCGGTTTCAAACTCAGCCTTTGTTCAAACCATAAAGTCTTTTGTCCACTTTAAACTTTTCTGTTAGCTGGACATAAGAAAACCGTTGACAAGAGTATCCTTCTGTCATTAAATCTTCTCTTGAGTTCATTTTACAATCTCCTTGAGAGAATTGTAACATAGCATGATAAGTTAACCATTTATGTTTACTTATCATTTCTCATCTATAAAATGCTGAAAGCCACAAAGGTATTTTTGGGCAGAATCTAAATTTATATTTATTCAATATTCTGAGACCTGACCTAATGATTTTTAACATGTACATTTACCTTAAATTTATTCTACCTTAAATATCCATGCCACTGGAATCTCAAATCATGACCTTCTAAATGTAATAACCTATTCCTAACAACATCCACTCTTTCATCAAAATCAACAACAAACAGTAAGAATGGATTTTAATTGTTTAATACACTCTTTAGCCTCATCTCCAGCAAAATACTCAGTTGGCCAACTTTATTAGTACAGCTTTTTGTTGTAAGTTTATTGCCAATAAAACAAAGGTTTTTCTGGCCAAGTTATTGATGTCATTGGACAGGCATTGGCATTCATCATAATCCCTTACACTTTTCATCCTAAAATCATTTATTTTATATGCTAACTGCTATTACTGGAAACAGAATGAGTTGATTAATGTGTGTTTTGATGAGCAGAGAGGGCATGTTCATTATCAGCCTGGATAGCATTCAAGAAATGTATCTTCCTCCATTAAAGTGATGGATTTGGCAATATCTGAGAAAGATATGATGGCCCCTCTATTTTAAAAAAGGAGAATATAAAAGCTAATAAGATACTGCTATTACCTCAGTTCCTGAATTGATGCAGTTGAGAATAAAACATCTAATTTGGAACACTGGGGGAGGTCTGATGCTGAGTCTGGTTTGTCTGTTGAGATTCTTGAAATGATCAAATGATATTCAGAAAACATTTCATGAGAATGTGGAAGCTGAAAACAATCTGCCTTCATTACACTCTTATTGAAATGGGGGATCCATTTTTAATGGTTTGCTATTATATAGTTAAGTGTTTATAGTTAAGTGTATTCAGGCTGTTAAAACTTTTTATGTCTGGTTTCAAAATGGATATTTGCTTGTTTTATTCACATGTCTTTGGTGCAGGAAAACATTACACAGTGCATTTTCTTCCATATTTCTTCCATTTTCTTCCCCTACATTCTTTCCCCCCGCTTTTTCATCCCTTCCCATTGGTTTACATAATATTACTATAATAGTTACCCAGTTAATTTATTAATCTATGTAACATGTAAAAGAGATGTACTGTATAATGTTTGATTGCTGACAAGAGTTTCTAGATTTTAACCGTAATTTATTACTTTATTATTTGTATTAGTTCATTTTAATCATTATTGCCACTTTTGATAAAGTTTGACCATGGTATGGATCGACCTAGTATGTGCCTTTTTTCTTCCTCACTGTTTTATAACAACAATATTTAATGGCAATCTACTTTGCAACATGAAATTCTAAATGGCTGTGCATCCAACTCAGTGGTGATATGTATTAAAAGAGATAGATGTGAAACTGCTTTTTTGAGGGAGACACACATTCTTACTGTAAATAGTTTTTACAGAAAACTTGGGTGTGGAGATTTAATTCCTAACAGGCAAGATGTGTTGCAATTTTAATGAGTAGATTTTCTGAGGTGATTGTTGAAATAATAACACCAAATGGACACAGTCATTTTGTAATGATCATTGTCAGACTGAGTGCCAACATCTAGCATTTCTGAATTTATAGACTTCAACCAGAATCAATATATAATTTTTTTCATCTTCTGTTTACTATATCTATAATTTAATGTATATTTGATAGTCTATAAAAATTTCCCAATGGGAATATTCTTGTATTCTTTGATACTTTCATTTGACTCTTGAATGTACCTTTGCTGAATCATGAATATTTTATTAAGAATAATGAATGGGATATAGCAAACATTGGAGTATTAATAGGGATACCTCTTTGATACATGACACAGACAAAGCATTTACTCTAAATACAATTTTATTTTATTTTTAATTAAAAAAACAGTTGGCTGCAAGAGAAAAAAGCTATAGTAAATTGTTGATTATAGTAGGTCTCGGTTATGAAATTAAATGAAATTAACAAGCTCTATTCTTCCTAAACAAATAAGTATAATGCATTGTACAAGGCTGTGATATTGGGACAAGAAAGAGAATTCTAATATATTATTAGCCTTCAGATTTAAGTTATGAAAACATAATATACCATGTATTCAGGATATAAATGCAGATTCCAGATGCATTAATCATCTGTTTTTAAAATGCTAATCTAATCTGAACATTAGCCATTCTTCTTCAGTAGAATAGATTGATATTTTTTGTTTTGTCTACAGAAAGTGAATTTCTTTCCTAAGACACTGAGCACTTCTCGTTAAATTTATGTCAGGAGATCATCCTATCTACTTCTAGATCATATTCTACCTAGGAAGAACTAAGGCTTCAGCAGAACGTAACAACCTTGTCACAAAATGCTTTACAAAACTGCCACAAGAACCAGACCAGGCATCTAGTGGGCATCAGGTTCTATGCAATTGCTTTAGTTCCTTTTAGATGTCAGAGCTTATACTGCTTGGAAATGCATGCAACAAAAACATACCTAAAAAGGGTTTTGGCTCCAACTTCATAGAAAATGGAAGCTCCTAATAAACCATTTCTCCTCCTTTTAAAATATCATGTTACAACTTCACTCATGGTATAATTGCTTAAATTCTACACATGCAGCAGCTAGACATCCATCCAACTGCTGAAAAACTGGCCATGCTAAAGTTCTGCTATTTGATCTTCACAAAAACAGAAAGGTGGATTGTTCTGCATTTAGATCACGGAATGTTCCGAGATGAAGTGCAGGAGAACTCCAATTAGTCTCCATTTTCTTCAACGAGGGGATGAAGGATGAAAATGTAATTCAGCATAGCTTGTTTGTTCAGTTTAGCTCCTCAGCATGTCATAATAAATTATGAGGCAAAGGGACTTAGGAAGTTGCAAATCAGACCTTAATGGAGATCTTAAGTGAAGACAAAGCATAGCCAGCTGGAACTGACATTTGCCAAATTCTAGCTTAGCTTGAAAGGCAATTATTTTTGCAGCTTTCCCTTTAGTCTAAATTTTTATTATTCTTTTGTTTTGTGCTTTTTTCCAGGTCTACTCCAATTTCAGACCACTAAAGGAATATACCATATTCCTAGATAGTTACTGGATTCAGAAGGGGTTTCTCTGAAAGTTTTCAGGAAAAGGAGAAACCCAAATTAGGCACTAAAACTACCAAAGGGTAAACTCAGACAAATATCAAAGGCAGACTTCTTCAGCTTGTACTTGAAAGGATATGAATGTCCATGGCCACGTGTCTGTCTCTCTTGAGAAGGACCATACCTCCCAGGAAGAGCCAAATGAACAGGGAACCTAGCATGAGAAAACCAAAATGAAAGACCAAAACGTATTTGGACCTTTCAAAAAGAAATGGGATCATGCTATAAAGCTATATTAAATTAAAAATCCACTCTGAAGAGAAAGAATCAAAAGAAACCGTACAAAAATGATCAGTGTCTAAGAAATCATCTACAGACGTTCAGTGGGATTTTCTCCTGAAAGAAACATAAGCATTGTAATTCAGTGAAAACAGTAGTTTGGTCACTGTAAATTGATAGTTTTCCTGCATTACATTCCTGTGGAGTTCTGGGGCAAAAGTATTTGGGTTAAGACAGTTTATAAGTTCATTGGACTAGTCATTCCTTCTCAACCCTAAATAAGAATATAATAATAAAAAGTTACCTATCATCCCACATGGAACCAGTGCGGTAGATGACAGACCACAATCTTTAGTGAAGAAACTTTCATCCTGCAGTAGGTTCACTCAGAATGATGATGATGATGATGACGACGACAGTCCTTAAGTATGCTGGAGAGTTGTTCAGTCATTAAGTCATGTCCGACTCTTTGCAACCCCATTAACCATAGCACACCAGCCCTTGTTCCTCCACTGCCTCCCAGAGTTTGCTTAGATTCATGTTAATAATAATAATAATAATAATAATAATAATAATAATGATGATGATGATGATGATGATGATGATGATGATGATGATGATGATGATGATGTTGATGATGATGATGATGATGATGTTGGAAGGGACCTTGGAGGTCATCTAGTCCAACCCCCTGCTCAGGCAGGAAACCCTATGCCATTTCAGACAAATGGCTGTCCAGTCTCTTCTTTAAAACTTCCAGTGTTGGAGCATTCACCACTTCTGGAGGCAGGTTGTTCCACTGGTTAATTGTTCTAACTGTCAGGAAGTTTCTCCTTAGTTCTAGGTTGCTTCTCTCCTTAATTAGTTTCCATCAGTTGCTTCTTGTCCTGCCTCCAGGTGCTTTGGAAAATAGCTTGACTCTCTCTTCTTTGTGGCAGCCCCTGAGATATTAGAACACTGCTATCATGTCCCCCCTAGTCCTTCTCTTCATTAAACTAGACATACCCAATTCCAGCAGCCTTTCCTTATATGCTTTAGCCTCCAGTCCCCTAATCATCTTTGTTGCTCTTCTCTGTACTCTTTCTAGAGTCTCAACATCTTTTTTACATCGTGGTGACCAAAACTGGATGCAGTATTCCAAGTGTGGCCTTACCAAGGCATTGTAAAGTGCTTTTAATACTTCACGTGATCTTGATTCTATCCCTCTGTTAATGTAGCCTAGCATTGTGTTTGTCCTTTTTGGCAGCTGCAGCACACTGCTGGCTCATATTTAAGTGATTGTCCACTAGGACTCCAAGATCCTCTCACAGTTACTACTGTTGAGCAAGGTACCCCCTATACTATACCTGTACATTTGGTTTTTCTTGCCTAAATGTAGAACCTTACTTTTTTTTCACCATTGAATTTCATTTTGTTAGATAGCGCCCAGTGTTCAAGTCTGTCCAGATCCTCCTGTATCCTAAGCCTGTCTTCTGGAGTGCTGGCTATTCCTGCCAGCTTGGTGTTGTCTGCAAATTTGATGATTTCCCCATCTATCCCCTCGTCCAAATCGTTGATGAAGCTGTTGAAGAGCACTGGGCCCAGAACAGAGCCCTGGGGCACCTGTGTCGATGACACTATCTAATCATCTCATCCTCTGCTGTCCCCTTCTCCTTTTGCCTTCAATCTTTCCCAACATCAGGATCTTTTCCAATGAGTCCTCTTCTCATTTGGTAGCCAAAGTATTGGACCTTCAGCTTCAATATCTGTTTTTCCAAAAGACAGTCAGGGTTAATTTCCTCCGACCTAAGGGGCTCATCTTCTGGCATCATACTGGATTTTTTAGCCTTTTGGTACTGTTCATAAGGTTTTCTTGGCAGCATACTGAAATGGTTTGCCATTTCATTATCCACTGTCACATTTTAACAGAATTCTCCACTATGACCTGTCCATACTGGGTAGCCCTGCATGGCAAGCCCCTTCGCCATGACAAGGCAGTGATCTATGAAGGGGATGTTGGAGAGAGAACATACTGCTAAACTGGGCCCTTTTCCTTTTAAGGCACCCATTAGAGTCAAATACCCCACAAGGAAGAGCAGATAAAAACATAGAACAAGTAACTTCCATCTTCACTTAACAGTTGTCCTCCTCACAGAGCCCACTTGAACTAACTGTTCTGTGAAGAAGAGCTTTAGGACCATCTCCTCTAGGCTGGGAAAGACCTCTAGCCTTCCCTGAACATCTGTAGGTGTAATTTTTTTTCTTGCTTTTTCTCCCCATTCTTTCTATACTGTGTCTAACAGCAAGAACTGTCTGATTTTTCCTTTGAAAGTCATTCCACAAGCCTTTCAAGTAGAAAAACACAGTGTTAAGTATATTACATTTATGAATAATAAACCATCTAGGAAGGAAAAGTCGGAGGCAATAATAGTGTTATGTGAAAGGGTGTCAGATGGAGATAAAAGGGATGTAGCTTGATAAGTTGAACTGGATACAGTTGATGGATCCTTGTGTGTCTCTTATCCATATTAATGTTTCTAAAGACTTTCAGAGGATACCTCTACATGCCCCTTTTATTACAAATCAAAATTACGTTCCTAACTATTCTTTAATACCATGTATGCATGATGCAGCCTTCCTCTGATCCTCAGTGAAGCTAACTTCATTTTTTCTGATCTTGCAAGGAAGTGATATTTTCCATCTTCACTTGATGGACATTTTACTATAGGTGTGGTTTGGGACACTTTGACACTTTGTGGTGATGATGCAGGAGCATCTTCCATTGACTGTTTTTGACTCCTGTGAGCATACTCCTCTTTCTAGTTGCGGCTACTTTCTTTTCATGGTCATTTAGGTTTGGTCTGCTGGTCTGCTATGATACTAGAAGAGAAAGAGCAACACTAAATCCACTAGGGACAGTGATTGACCAAGCACTTCTCATAAGTACTTGGTGCTGCTCTTACATAGGTTTTCTCTAAGCAGACATCCAAGTCTATGACTTTCTCTAATTGTATAGAGGTGTCCTGGTCTACTATTATTTCTAGGGATCTTAGTATTGCTGTATTTAAACCAAGAGCATTCCCAGTGTTTACTGTTCCGTTAGCAGTACCAAGATCACTAAAGAAAATAATTCAGGGTTCCTAATTTATTGCCTTCTCTAGTGGTGGAAAAAAGAGTAGAATGGGATCTCTGTATATCTGGACCATTCTAACCACTTGTCAAATCTCATCTTCTCCCTCAGTTCTAGCATCATCTCTTTATAGGTAGAGCAACTGATGGCTATTTTTCCTGGCAGCTGAGAAGTCTACCAATTGCTGCAACTTAGCTTGGCTCTGCAGTAAAGTGTTAGGACAGTGCCACTTGCCACTTGTTTGCTTAGATAATATCCAGTCTTGTTGTCTGACAAAGCACAACAGTTAGATGGAAATTATAACAGTGATGTTAGCATGAATTTTCATCTATGTGGGGTTTTTTTTAGGCACTGGGTGAGAAATATAGGAAACCAAAAATAAAATAGTTGAGGTCTTACATCTTCCCTAGTTCTACTTTGTGATGGAAACACTAAATCTCAAGGCAACCATTTTACTGTCTTCAGAGTGCCTAACTTCCTACCAAACTGCAGTTGCAGGCTGTAATTTGTAAAAGAATCTCAAAGGTTCAGAGACTTCAAGACATCACACTCACAAACTTCTTTATGAGGGACAGAGATTTTATTTTTTAAAAAAATCAATAAAAACAACTTGCCAACAAATTATTTATGTTGGGGGTACTAGCAATGGATAAAATATGTGCTCCTCTGTTTTAGATAAACATCTGTCAGGGTTAAACTTTCATGATTCTTTTCGCACTGCTGGGGATGGACAATCACCCCAGAGATTTCTACTAGGTCTGTGATTCTATTATTGGATAAGGATCAGGCTTCTGCAAGGTCAGCTCATGCATGACCATGTGCTGAACTTTGAAGAATCGATCAGTCATAGACTGCTGCCCTCAAAAGTGAAGAGCATGTGAAAAATTATTATTTGCACATATTATCACTCAGTGGAGACATTTCTCATTAAAACTGTAGACTTATAGGCTTCAGTTGGAGCATTGCCTAATAAATGATGGAGGTCTTTTTGAGAGAGAGAGCGAGAGAGAGAGAGAGCAAGTATATTAGTCTCAAATGAAAGGGGAGCGGAAAAGAAAACTATGCAACAGTGGTTTTTTGGATTATCACATGGAATGAGGCCTGAATAATTGAGAAGCCAATGTAATAACACTGGAACTTTCAATTTTAATCATATTAAATCACTCAGTACTGGCATTTGGAAATAAATCAACCTCATCATACCTCATCTTATATATTTTGCTTGGCAGCCAGCATCTTCTTTTAAAAAAAAACACCTTTCCAAGTGTTCTTAGTTTTCTTATGCCATCTTATGCCATCATTACTACTGGGCAGGCTGGGAAAATGCCCGCTGAGATGACATTTCAAATGAAATGATCCTATTGACCATCTACAATTTTGCTCCAAGATCTAAAGCAAACTGAAGATACCAAAGGAAGAGAATGAGAGGGTGTGTTGATTTGCAGACATGTCAAAAAGCAAATTTATAGTTTTCCTCATTCTTAAGGTGCTAATTATGTTCCTAATAAATAAAAAATTAATTTGAGCAACACCAAAAAGACAAGGGATTCAAAGATGAAATCTGAGATACTGTATTTGCATTTGAGCTACATCCAGATTAAGCATATTTGAATATATGTCATCCAGATCATAAGAGAAAATAATCATGGTTTGATTTAGATCCTATTAATTGTGAGACTTAAAGAGTGCATTCTTTTACTGGAATATAATAGTAATTTGATTCACAGTCCATGTCTAGAAAACTTCATTACAGTTACTTGCAATCAAACGACAACTGCAATTCATCTACATGACTATTTATCATGTAGGCAAGGAGTTGCATGTGATGGACAGAAATATGCAATCTGCAGCCTCAGAGCCATATATGTTCTCTAAGGTTTGGGCTGATTCTCCAAACTTTCCAATGTTTTTTTTATGGAGATGTGGAGTGGGGAAAATAATTACATTAACTATTTGGACTAAATTAAAGCAAACGTAGTTTTTGTCTTCATTCAATCTATTTCCTTATCCTGACCTCAACCTTATTTTAAAGTAAGCTCCCTATTCAAAGTTCAAGTATAAGTATGGCTTTTTACTCCAAACCGTTATGCTTTCTCAGATGAAAATTAAGATGGCTGTAGTGATGGTGATATTTTTATTATAGAACAAGTAATGCAATACTTTTGACCGTACCGTTTTTAGACACGTTTCCTCCAGCTCAGATCATCATAAGTATTAAGACTGTTCTTCATTTCTAAGCTTCTTTTTCACTAGATGGTTACTAGTATCTTGTATGGCAAAGCTACACATTTCTCTTTGTGGATTGTCTGTGGCATTGACCTGAACCCAGAATAGCTTGAGCTTTATTTTCTTTTTATATTAATTTAGAAAAGATCTCACAATAGGCTGAGTAGATAATGTGCTGAGCCTTCTCTTTTGAGAATGCAGCCAGGACTCCTGCAGTCAGAAGTTCACTGCATTGCCCAAGCCAAAATTATATGAAAGATTTCAATCAACAAAGGGCTGTGTTTTTTTTGGGGGGGGGGGTAATCGTCAAAGCGAAACATTCCTGAGATTATATTCTGTAATAGAAAATTACATTGCATGCCAAATAGTATTTAAAATAAGGCAAACCAGCTTTCTGTGCCAGATTTGGACCAGAGAGGCTTCAAATCCTCAGTTGTAAACTAGATTAAGCTTAGTACAATGGCTATATTCTTACCTATATTACAAGGTTATCATATGGATTATACAAAATTAACCCCAGGAAAAGGCATGGCTGCTTTAGGAAGTTGCAAACAGGGTTGGGGTGGGGGGCAGGAGAGGGCAGTTAAAACAAGGGCACCTAGTTGGCTTTGTACCTAAGGTGGAACTAGTAATCACAATCTCTCAGTTTCTAGCCTTGTATCTAACCATTGCAACAAGCTGGCTTTTATATAGCTATATTTATTTATTCCAAGTAATTATAGGTATATCAGGACAATGTCAAGGTAATCCTGAGAGACTTATGGTTACAAAGACATCAATTGGCTTTTGAAACCATAGTATGGTGACTTAGATGTTGTCAAACAGGACATACACATATCCGTAACATGTGCAAGCTGTCATTCAATTGTATAGCAATACATTATGGCTTTAGTGTAAAATAAATAGAAATGACAATTCTTCTCACTAGAGTGGGTGAAGACTGACCAGGTGACCATTTCTGATCAAGGTGCTCCCAATGGGTGAGCAGCTCTTAGGATCCCAACTCTTCCAAGTTCTTATGCTTCTTCATCTTTCTACCAGCTCTACTATGGAGGACTTTCTTTTTCAAACTGGGGATGCTTACCACCAGAAAGCTCTCCAGATTCCTATGGCTCTTCAAATCAACACATTGCCTTCTTTCTACCAACTGCTGGAGCAGTTGTGATTGAAAGCCATGTGAATGCTTATAGCACTTGATTCTTGGGCAACAATAAGGCAATTCATATGAAATCCCCAATAATATAGGTCCATAAACAATCAGCAGATGCCTTCTGCTTTTTAAAGGCACCAGTCTGTTCAAAGGACACTCTGGGACAGTTCTTAGATGAAGGTTCTTAGATGAGGACAACAAGGACCTTGCTTTGCCTTATTTCAGGGTATAATCAGCAGAGAGATGGGCTGCAATCAAATTAATAAATAAAATATTGTAATAACCAATAAATAAATAATCCCTTCGTGCTCTGGAGAACATATTTGAGAAATGAGAAAGCAAAAGCCTTCTCTTTGCTCTTAGAGCACCTACCCCATAGCGAAGGATAACAAACATATTTCTGTTTTTGGGCTTCCTGCAATTGTTTCACAGTGTCTATTTTGCTTACTCTTTAAAAAAAAACACACAACCTAAAAGAAACCACAATGAAAAACAGATAACAGCCATTTGCTGAATTGAACAGCAGAGCTTTTCTGTAATTACTTAATGGGTTCCTGAAATACTATTTCATAAAAGTGAAACAGTGCCAGAGAGCAGATTTTGTGTGTGTGTTGGGGGGGGGCTAGTTTGGGCGGGGCAGGACACATGTTGATGGAGCGATTCATACTTAAAGCAAAAATGTTATTGGAAAATGCAACCACATACTAAGAAGATATAAATAGGAAATAAAGAAGGTGATTTTCGTGAGTCTTAATGACATTAGAGCTCATTGGAACAAATGTCAGCTGGTTAAGAGAAACAAACATTTTACATAATGCCTTTGTTTTGGGGAAAAAAAAAGTTTACAAAAGCCTGGCAAGTTTAGTACTTGAAGTAGGAAGCCCTGTTTTGAATTTGAATTGTTCCAGGCTCTTTCAGTGCCAGTGTGTTCCCCATAGCTCCTCTACGAATTTTTTTTTGAGAAATTCCATTAGTTGTGTCAGCCATAACTCATGTTGTCAGCAAGATGAAACTAATGATAATCCAGTTATGACATTTTCACACCAGGCACCTTCTTCAGCAGCAAAATAAGTGAAGCTCTGAACTAAACCAGTCCACAATGTTGATCTCTGAATTCCCAATCTTTCTGTTGTTCTCTAATAAAGGAGAACTACTCACCTGCTGTGAAGTGTGTGTCATATTTCCTCTCCTGTTAATACAGGTTCATCCATAAAACTCACCTGATGCAGATGGTGTGTTTAAACTGTACTGACAATTGAATTTGGAATGCTCTATGTCAGTCCAAAGTCATACATTTGTTTTATTTCTGTTGGGGTTTGCAAAAGCGTATAAATTCATACATGTCTCTAAATAGCATTGCAAAAACATGAGACTCTTCAGGAACAGAAAAGAAAATCAGAAAAGAAAATCAGAAAGGAAATGCTCAAAGAATCATTACTTTCCGTTTGAATCAAAACAGACTGCTTCTATCCAGAACTGGTAAAATTTTAGCCAATGATTCTCTTCTCTATGTAGGAATCACCATGACTTTTATAAATGTATGAGCCAATTTGAAAATAAACATAATTGGATTTGTGAGCTTATTTTGTTTACACCACCCAACAAAGCTATAGTTCTAATGCATAATTCTGCAACATTGGGAAAAAAAAGTGATAATATTCTGAAGATTGGTTACCTACATGAGACGGGAGAGTGAGTTCTTCCATTTTGTTCTTTAAAATCAGACTCTCTTTTTACATGATTGGAGAAATTGATACTGAAATATCAACTAGATATTAAAATTAGATATTGAAGTCCATCATCTGAACATTTGCTCCTTTGTGTAATTACTTAGATCAGTGGTGGCAAACCTATGGCACAGATGCCAGAGGTGGCACTCGGAGCCCTCTCTGTGGGCACACGTGCTGTTGCCCCAGCCTTGCCTCCCTCTGCAACCCCCTCCTTTCCAGCAGCCCCCCTGAAGGAGAGCCGCCCCCAAGCATGGCCCACACGGAGCAGCGCAGCCAAGGACATGGCAGTCAGGCAGCATAGATAAGACTCACACCCATGCACAGTTGATGCTGCAGGGCGCGGGCAGAGGGTATGACCACCATAGCGCTGCTGGGCTGCCTGGGCGATCTGTGGCAGGCCCTGGAGGCGGTGAGTGGTTCTGTGGGCAGGCGGGGCGGGGGATGGGGGACAGAGCAGGGGCGGGGCAGGGGGTAGAGCGGAGGCTGGTGAGTTTTTGGGCACTCGGTCTCTAAAAGGTTCGCCATCACTGACTTATATCATCCTCTGTCCAGAACAAACATGACTGGTTATTTCCATTGAAATGCATGGAGTATGTTTTGGGGCACAAGGTGCAAAACAGACAAACGTGTGGAAGGGAGAACAGAATCCCAATGCCCCAGTCTTCACATTTATGTGAATATGTGCCCTAGACAACCACATCCATATGGCTGCTTCCTGATCATCCAAACTCCTATGTGAATACAATATACTCACATTAGATCACATTAGATCTATCTGTTTGATAAGCAAAATGTGGAATGCTTAGGAAATGCATAGACTCACTGAATGCAGGATGTGAATCAGGGCAGCATGAAAATTTCAAATAACTACGGTTTATTGGTGGTTTATTGATTATTTATTTATTTATTTATTTATTTATTTATTTATTTATTTATTTATTTATTTATTTATTTATTTATTTATTTATTTATTTATTTATTTATGCAATATATAGCATGCATGTTGCTATATATTGTCCATTCCATAGATTCTAGGTAGTTGATATCCATGAAATAATAAAACATATAAAGCACCATAAAATAGATGGTAGTTACACAACATCGTATGGGACATACATCCCTCAATAAGAACCTGCCCTGTCTGTTTGGGAAGAAATATGATTTCTATTTCTTTAATATTTAGGTAATGGTTTGATCTACTTTCAGGTTTATTTTTTTATATTTAGGTAATGGTTTGATTTACTTTCAGGTTTATTTTTTTCACTAAGTGAAAGCTAACTTATGCACTCTTAGCCTTATATAGCATTAAACGCTCTGAAGATTCTTCAGAAAAACACAATTTACTCATTCCTAATGACACAACTTTGCAATTAACAATAACAACAAAATGATTACAAGAAAGCAGCCATTTGACATTTAGGTATGGAAGGCAGGCTATACGTGTGTGTGTGTGTGTGTGTGTGTGTGTGTGTGTGCGTGCGTGCGCCTTCAAGTCAGTTTTCATTCCTGGCAATGGCCTAGCCTAATCCTGCAGTTTTCTTGGCAAGGTTTTTTAAAAATGGTTCCCCTTGCCTGCTTCCTGACAGAGAGTGACTGGCCCAAGATCACCCAGCTGGCTTTGTGCTTAAGATGGGACTAGAACTCACTGTCTCTTGGTTTCTAGCATGATGCCTAATCACTACAACAAACTGGCTATGGCCAAAGTGAGAGGATTGCAACTGAGAATTCCTGCCCATGCGCCCCTGCCACCCCTACCACTAGCAGGTGGCAACCTGTAGCATGGTCTCTCAGCCCATTGGAGCAAAGGTGGCCCCCAGGAGTTTGATGTTAATAAAAAAGTAAAGATGGTGGTTTCCAAGGCTTTGGTCACATGGTGGCATCTGCCATCTTCATATTTTTATGTGCCCTCTCCTTGTACACACCCTGATTAGAAATGCTTTCCTCATCATATTCTGTTAAATCAGAACTTCAAAATCAGAGTGAGCAATTTCTATGTAAATAAGTGAATACATGCTGCTTGATCCTTTATCAGACAGGTAAATTGAGTAATAATGCAGAAACCTCTCACTGGCTGCTGTGAACACTTTGAAATCTTTTATCAATGTGGAATAAATTACACAGTTTTTTTTCTAAGATACAGATAGATTTTTTTTAAAAAAAATTTCTACATATTATCATCTGCCTTATTGGTAATAAAACAGTCAGAAAATCAATTCAACATGGAAAATACCCATTTTAATGTTAAATCCTTAATGTTTCCCAAGACCTCCAGGATCAAGGCCACTTCTAATGTTCTTTTCTCTGAAATTCAGGCCGAAAAAGCATTGTTAGGGAAAAGGTGTACATGTCTCTGTTTAATTTATAGTTTCTGTTTTATGTACTGTGTGCAGTCTTTGTTATTTGTAAATCTTCAACATAATGATCATTATGTTGATCATTAGCAACAACATTAATATAGGCAAATTAAACAGATTTGGTGTACGAACAGCTTTCAATATTAATAAACAGAAGATGAAGATCTTAACAAAAGGTATGAAAATAGAAGATCAAATATAGTAACTGAGGAATAAAACAGGCTGTAAGACTGAAGAGAAGGGAAAATATTTGGGTATCACTATTACAAATATGAACTGCATGTTATTTCAAAGTAAAAAAAAGGACAAGTTAAAATGGGAGAAAGTACAATTGTCATTGTTGGGGGGAATTTTTGTGATAAATGTCTTATGGACTTTTTGTGTGAAACCCCAAAAAATTAGAATTTATGGTTTTTGTTCTGTTTCTTGCGTTGATAGGCATTCAACGAGCCAGGAGTAACAAACGTATTTATGTTCCCAATTAAGCTCAGTACATAACAGTTTAGACTGATAGATTATAGAAAGAACAGAGAAGTGTAACTTTAGAGAAAGAGGTAAATTTATAATTGTACTTATAAATTGGAAGTCATTTCTTTGAAGCTCTTTTGTTTCTTTTCTATTTTTCTATTCCTTTTCCCCATTCTTAAGCTTTTATCTTTTTGTTTGATTTTTTTCCTTACCCCCCCCTTTATATTAGTCTGGATTAGTTTTTATCTTGGCTTTTAAAATTCTTAGTAAAATTATCTATGTACGTATGTACGTACGTATGTATAGCATTTGGGTAGCAGTGACTGGTAAAGTTCTTATATAGAATAAAGTCTAATGTTCACTTGTTTAAATACATTTTTGTAATACTTTAATCCTCTTCAGACATTTTTGGAGTGGGGAGAGTAGGACTAGAGCATTTGTCTCTGTCGCCCCTCCAGATGTTCTTCTGGTAAATGCCGGAAAAGAGCTTTTGGCTCCAGTATATTTTTTTTAAAGCATGCTTTAACATAAAAAGAAGTGGTATCTCTTACAAAAGTAATATCATCTAAAAACTTTGATTCAGTGCTCAATGAGGATCTTAAACATCTTTCAGGAGTGTTTTATTAAATTTTCTCCTACAAATTCATGGTAAAATTATGCTAATTTGTATTACTTCTGAATTAAAGCTACTCTTTCTCTCTCAGTATGAATGTATTAAACTCTATTTCACCATCTCTTTACTTGGAAATCAAAATAATGTTCTTTTTATTATTCACAATAATATTTTTTCCTTTTTTTTCCAGTGTAGCACTAATAATTTTGGGAGAGCAGATGATTTAGATCTGGAAACATTAATTTTGCAGTTGGCAGGGATTTTATGGATTCTGAGGGAGATGGGCGGTTAAGAAATATAAAATATAAATAAATGAATACATTTCTATATTATTAATTAATATGAATATCATCAAGCTGAGTTTGGCTCCTGTTGAGTAGAAGGATGAATGTTCTCCATTTCAACACATCTGTAGTAATAACTTTTAGTTCGTCCAAGGACTTTCTTAGAATGTCTTGGATCCCATTCATCAACTCTATCCATTATCTCCTTTTCCTTCCTCTTCCCCTTCTCTCAGGTTCACTAGTATTGCCATTTCATTAATTAGATAACTATTGGGGAGTCCTTGATGTTGATTATCTGATTAGGTAATATCATTAGTGCTAGTGAGTGTGGGGATTTGCTCCCTATTTTTATATGGTAGCTTGTCCTGTAAGTGTTGATGGAAGTGTGGTTTCTCTTTGGTTGTCACTTGTTTAGAGTATTATTTTCTTCTTGATTGTTTGTCTTGTGTTAATCCCTGCTTATCTATTTATGGGCTGCTGAAGACGTGTCCTGGTCTTTTTGTTCTCTTTTTACCTGTTTTATTATCTAGTTTGAATGGTGTGTATCTCTATGTATTTATTGATGACTGATTTCTCTGAGTGCCAAGCTTCCAGGAATTCCCTAGTGTTTTTGGATTTCACTTGGTCTAGGATGCCAACAATTTCCCAGTTGAAACTATCTGTCCTTGTGCACCTAATGAAAAATCTGCAAGCAAACAACCAAGCTCAGAGAACACCAAGGGCTCCACAGTTCAGAACATCAAGGCCTCCACAGTTCAACCCTGGGCTACATATATTCTTTTCTATTGGTAGATAATTCCTATGAACATGCTGACTAAAATCATAGTATCACCTTAAAGACTTTAACTAGAAAGAAATCAATATATTCTTAATAAAACAGCAATATATTCATATCTGTAGCTTTCAAAATAAACCCACGATATTGCCCTATCATGTAAAAAAATTAGGCAAACACATTTACATTAAATGATTAGCTTATGCCACCATTTTATTTAAAAAAAAAGGAAAGGAAAATGAAAAAAAGATGAGGCTAAAGTAAGATTTAGTTTTTAATTCCTCAGATCTGCTCCTGAGAAGCCAACAGTAGCTTCAGTGGCTTGGAATGTTGATGTAAAAATGATAACATGTAAAATGAGAAGCCATCTAATGCCAGCCTTCTGGTCAAGGCTAGATTTAGGCTTAAAGACAGCTGGTGCCAGAGCATGTGCTTGTTAATGTTCCCAAGACCCTGGAATGCCTTGCAAGTAGATCTTGGGCCAGGAGAATCAATTAGTAATTTAAAGGACAACAATAAGACATTTTCAGTGTGATCACTTGATGGGAGGAATTTTATGCAGGGCAATATTATATGTTTGATACAGCAAGAAGTTGCAAAGTGAATGGCCACCCAAAAAAAAAAATGGAAGCAAACTCTCATTGCATTTTTAAGGATTAGGTAATATTTTCAGAAGAGTATGAAGGACTATAAAAGAAATGGCCAAAGTACAGTATGTGTGTGGAAGGAGGTGAAGTAGATGATTTATTGTTTTATGTAATTCTAAATCAGAATCTGATAATTTTCAGATACTATAGACTTGTACAATATACACTAGTGCAAATCTTCTTTCATACTTTATCACAAATGATATTATTAAAATGATAGTTTAAATATAAAACTTTCAAAGAACCCACTCCTTTAATATCACAACAAAAAGTGGTTGTGGCATCTGTACAAGCAGCGCTCGTCCACAGACCAGACTATATAATGATAATAAAATACATTGCCCACACAGCCAATGGAAACCCTACTGATTAAGGTCAGCTGAGTATTCAGATCTCTCAGGTACTTTTCCTCCAGATATGCTTAATATCACAATAAAATAAAAAAAAACATGCTTTGAGGCCCATCACAGAAAAATCTGGGACGATTGAAATTTGAAGTGGGACAGCTTTCTGTGTTGTTGCAATGTATCCTTGGGTTCTCCCTGTTTTTAATCTTTAATTTAATCCATAGATGTCTGACGCATAGTCCTCTTTGAGGCTGTCATATCAGGGAAAGTCCTTCAACATGCATGGTTTATAGATTATAACCTTGTTTGTTATATAGCACAAATATAATACAATTCTGATTCTACCATATAATTAATTATAAAAAGGTATATACTACCCAATTAATCTAGCATTAGTACATCAATTGATCAGTCAATTAATTCACAGTTGCCTCTTGAATTACAGTAATGCTACTTCCAAGAAATACAATGAAAGATAAAGATAAATTGATTTTGATAATATTGATTTCATTGCATTTATCAAGTTACTACAAAAAGCACCTAGGTAAAGGTTGCATGCTTCACTTTGTGCTGCTTTCTTATTTACAGTTCAAGAAAGCTAATCCTAGATACAATTCAGGAAAAATTCTTAGGCTATAGAATATATCAGCCTTTCTCATACTGGTACTTTCCAAAAGCCAAAGGCATTGGAATCCATCTAGAAGGTATCTGATGGGAATAGAGATGATAGATAGACAATTAGACAGGCAAATAGACATAAAGGTAGTCCTCCACTTACAACAGTTCATTTAGTGACCGTTCAGAGTTACAATGGCACTGAAAAAAGTGGCTTATGACCATTTTTTCATGCTTATCCCCATGGTGACATGACCAAAATTCAGACGCTTGGCAACTGACTCATATTTATGATGGTTGCAGTGTCCCGAGGTCATGTGATCACTTTTTTCAACATTCTGACAAGCAAAGTCAACGGGAAAGCAGTTTCACTTTACAGTCGTGTTACTAATTTAACAACTACAGTGATTCACTTAACAACTGTGGCAAGAAAGATCATAAAATGGGACAAAACTCACTTAACAAATGTCTTGCTTAGTAACAGAAATTTTGGGGTCATTTGTGGTCGTACGTCAAGGGCTACCTGTAAGTAGATTTATGAAAAAGACTTCAAACTTCGGGATTGTGATTGCAATCTGTAAACAATCCTAGTTTGTTGAGTCTTCTGAGATTTCCACTTACTCTTTCACTCTGATTTACAATACAACAATTCCTTGGATTCACTGGGAAGAAAGAATACTTAGCATACAATATGTTTGTGGGATACTTTTCTATGAAGCATTCAAAATGGCTTACAAATGTGGCTTATGGAAGATGCACTTGCATTAAAATATAGTATATGAGTGAATAATAAAATAATGAAACCAGAAGAATCTAAGAGCAAACCAAGAGTTGGTCATTTTGATAGGATACGTGTTATGCAATCATACTTTAAAATGTCTTGATAGTGAGGTTCATGCATTTCCTTTGCTTGACTATAAAGTTTTCTTCCAGTCTTCTGCTTTCATTCTTCCTTTCTTCTCCTGCCCAATGCTGCTTGACATTTACCAGAACCCAGTGTGATTTGGTGACCTTGGACATACTGTGCACTTTAATTTGTCAATTTGGGAAATTAATTTTTGGAAGAATGAGCTGAAGCCAGAGGTCAGGCAGTTGGAGTGCAGACCTGCTGACAGGTTGACTGTCCATGGGGGGCTAATGAGAACACACCCCCAAGTGAACGGAACAAAAGCAGACAGATTACACTGCCCGGTTTGTTGACTGGAATCAATAACACCAGGCAGTTGTACCNGACCCTCTCTGTGGGAGCGTATCGGCCGGTGAGAGGTGATCTGTGGCAGAAGGCGGTCTCGGAGGTAGCCAGGTCCGATGCCATGGTGCGCTTTAAAGATGATGATCAACACCTTGAAGCGCACCCGGAAGGCCACAGGCAGCCAGTGCAGCTCGCGCAGCAGCGGCGTTACATGGGAGCGACGAGTCACTCCCATCACTGCCCGCGCGGCTGCATTCTGGACTAACTGGAGCCTCCGAGTGCTCCTCAAGGGGAGCCCCATGTAGAGAGCATTACAGTAGTCCAGGCGGGAGGTGACAAGGACATGGGTAACTGTGCGCAAGGCATCCCGGTCCAGAAAAGGCCGCAACTGGTGTACCAGGCGTACCCGGTAAAACGCCCCCCTGGCCACAGCCGTCAACTGGTCTTCCAGCGTCAGCCGTGGATCCAGGAGGACGCCCAGATTGCGCACCCTCTCTGAGGGAGCCAAAGTTTCGCCCCCTATAGTCAGCGATGGAGTCAGCTGACTATACCTGGGAGCCGGCAACCACAGCCACTCAGTCTTGGAAGGGTTGAGCCTGAATCTGTTTCTCCCCATCCAGGCCCGTACAGCCTCCAGACATCGGGCCATCACGTCAAGGGCATCATTGGGGTGGCCTGGGGTGGAAATGTACAGCTGAGTATCATCAGCATACTGATGGAAGTCCACCCCAAAGCCACGGATGATCTCCCCCAGCGGCTTCACATAAATATTGAACAATAAGGGGGAGAGGACCGACCCTTGTGGCACCCCACAAGTTAGGGGCCTTGGGGCCGACCTCAGTCCCCCTGACAATACAGACTGCGTGCGATCGGTGAGGAAGGAGGAGAACCACCGCATAACGGTGCCTCCCACTCCCAACCCCACCAGACGCCGCAGCATGATACCGTGGTCCACAGTATCAAAAGCCGCTGAGAGGTCCAAAAGAACTAGGACAGAGGAATAACCCCTGTCCCGGGCCCTCCAGAGATCGTTCACCAATGTGACCAAT